>NW_015094506.1:26285630-26362446 GCF_001431845.1 Calidris pugnax
TGTGGAATTGAAATTAGATGGCAACTAGCAGTGGGAACGGAGCGCACTGATCGAAAGACTTTTTTCTTTGTCCTTTTTTTTTTTTTTTTTTTGCCACTGTTTTAAGAATTACTTCTAAAACTTTTAAATTACTTTTGTTGAAAGCCTATCTATTATGAGAAAAACAAAAGAAAATAGGAATTTTCTGCATAGCACAAACTTACGGGCGAATACTCCCACTCAGTTCTCCCTTTTATTGTGTTTTAACATTTCTTACTGGGTATTGTCAACTGAATTATATGATTTAGATATTTAAAAAATCATATTTCTTTTTGTCTTTGGAAAAGAATGGTTATTTGACACTTGCCTGCACGTCGTTTGGTTCCCAAACCAAGGGGAAAATGGCTTGCTTGCATTCTTGAAGTCTGATATATTGAAGACAGAAAGTGTACTGTTTATATACCCTTTCATAGTGTGGCTGCTGTGACTCCCATAAGGAGGGACTGAAAAGGACCAGTAATAAACCAGACGAGGAATCATGTCAGATGTAAAAGCGATGATCATAGCCTGCATTTCAGAGAAAGAAGACAAAAAAGCAGAGCAGTATTTAAGAAATAAGCCTTAATATGCATGGCTTTGCCATATACTTAGTATCTCACAAGTTACAGTATGAGCTAAAAATAGAAAATATGTACTTTTCCAGTCAGTGGTTCCCTCTGTAAATGAGCACGTAGCCACTCACAGGCATAAAACAATCTCTTTCTGGAATGTGTACTCTGTATGGTTTTGAAATTACGCTAGCTCTGCTGGATGCCTTAAAAAAGTTATACTATAATATACTTCTTTCCTCATAAGCATGCAGTGGAGGTCAGCAGGCAAAATCACCTTAAAGTACTCTAAGGTAACCTTCAGCAAACGTGCTTGCTATCAGATGTACTTATGAGATGCTTAAAGAAATCCTGCCTGATGAAACTCATGGAAACAACAGAAGAGTCCTTCAGAAATAGAAAATTAAATTTCAGCAGGAACCCTGAGGTTTGAGTAAAGGAATTAAATAAATTATATATGTAGCTGACCCCAGAAACATCCCGCTCTTTCTGAGGTGTTAGCCAGCCCAAATTCATCCTGGCAGTTGTTGCCTCATAAGTTTCAATGTCAGTACATGTAGAAACTGCTCTTGATGCCAAGATAATTTTTTTAGTAGCAGCTGCATAGTGCTGTTTTACATATGACGTGACCATTTGTTTTTATCTTGCTCCCAAGAGAGTCCCTGTCCTACTCAGTCTGCTAAGTCACAAACTGGGTAGGAAATTGGATCCGTGGGTTTGTTGTGGGAAGTCTTCTCTAAACTCATAAACTTCCCAAAACATCCTATTGTGGAGGACGGGCTAACTATGTTAGCCAATCTCCTCCCCTGCTATTGCAAATTCAAAAGGTTCCCCTGTGAGGAAGACTTTCCACTGGCAAGATCTGCAGCTGAGTGCCTAGCAAGAGGCTGCCCAGCCAGCTCATGAGGACGGGTGTCTCTGGTGTCCAGCACCTGGGAAGGAGCAATGAGCTGCACTCCAGGGCTGAAAGAGAACTCTTTTGTTCCCTGGCAGGGAAAAAAAACCCCACACTCCACCACACGGATGCAAAGAACCAGGGCAGAGACATGGAGGAGATAGGTGTGAAGTAGGGAGCTACTGGGATCGGGGGGTGGGAGGTTTAGGCAGAGATGCATACGAGGGGCAGAAAAAAGCTATAGGAAATATTTGGGGCAGAGGAAGTGGCAAAGTTAAGCAGTAGTGGGTAACAGAGGAACATAAGACCTGGTTAATATCTGTATTTTATTCTCCTTCATGTCAGTCACTGATTCATGCCCTCTGTATTTCCTTATTTTCAGGGCATGGGACAAAAATTGTCCACCTTGGTGCAGCATTCCCAGCAAGACAGACCCAACCTGAGGAGGTATTTGTAATAGTTGAAAAAAAGGGACAGGGAGGGAGGAAAAAGGTGTAAAAAAACCACAGCCATCTCTTCTACAGTTCCTCAAACAACACTTTGGTGGCAGTGCTAGATAAAACAACCACCCTCCCTCCTGCCTGTGCCCTTGGCAGTTCACTCATGCATCCATGCAGCTGTGCAGCAGATCAGTCCATGGCACTGATCCAGCTGGGAATTGCAGCTGGATCCACTCCCTGACCTGGTCCATCCTGTGTCTGCCAAAGTGCTGGTGCCAGCACAACACTGGAGACAGCAACAAGGGGAAAAGACAGGGAAGGGAAAGGGCAAGGAGTTGAAAAGTGTGCAAGGCCCATCCCACCTCAAGTAGCACCACTGCCAAATGTTAAACACTGAAAACAAGACTTGAGATTGAGATCATGGTCCAAAATCTATATTTGATTTTCCAGAATATTGTTACAATTGAGTTTAGCTGAGAGAAAGTTAATTTGGCTGGTGAGAAAGAAAAGGGAGGCGTCCTAAGACTAAAATAAACTCATCTAGAATTTTCAAGGATAAGATTTTTTTTTTTGGTACTGTACTTTGGCTTAAAACAAGTGTAGTTGGCATGCACTTTTAAAAACTGTTTTTAAGGATTACATGCCAGTATGCAATGAAGTGAAAATTATGTGTTGTTTATATTTACACGCAGAGTAGGTGTTTTTGGCGGAAAAGAAATATATATTACTATGCCCTTCAGTTGCAGGGAGAAGACCTCACACCTAAATTACTCTGTTTTTAACTGAAGTACAAGCACAGAGAGTTTTAGTTACATATAATTTCATTCTGTTCATTAGCTCATCCAGTCAGACCGTAAACGAACCAATAGCAACTGAACAGTAAGGCAAAAAAATCCCTTCTCCCTTTAGACCAAATGAGTTTGATGCTGCTTCTGTGTATCATTTAGAAAGATGCTGGCATATGGTATTTACACAACTTAATATTTGCTCTTAGTGAATTTTTTTTGCAAGGCCCCAGATCTCTCATCATCCTAAATCTGAATCCTATCCCACTCTCCTCCCTCTCTCGGAATGATCTCCAGATGTGCTCCAGAGAGCTGCAAAGACAGAAATACGAAAGCTAATCCTCCGGCATCCTCTCAAAGGAAAAACCTTTTTTTCCTCCTGAATTATGGTCTGCATTTTAGGGTATTGCACTGGAGAACTACAAACAAATAGCACATTCTCTGCTTCCCAAGCTTTGCTGAACACAGTTTTCCATTTTTACCATAACTAATTAAAATCAGTCTTCAAATGAACAACAGATGCTTTGGTATCATGCAACAGCAAGTCCAGGGCCTGAGTGGCCAGACGCAAAACTAATAGTTTTGGGTAAAAGTTGCTTGCAAGTTACTAGCAAGTGTTACAAAGGTAATGTATGCAGCAGGAAATGATACACTACCCGAGTCAAATCACAAGTCACGCAGAAAAGAAGAAACACTTTCTGCGTACTGAGGAAGCATCAAGGCAAGGATGGGAAAGGAAAGACTGGTGACTTATACTAGACGCTGGATGTCAAACCAGAAAAAAACATACTTAAAGGAAGAAAACAGCTTTTAGCATTTGATCTAGTGTTTGGCTTTATAGCCCACACTTCATAAGCAAGAAACACTCTGATCTCTTTGAGATCCTCACAACACCTGCAGCAGGGCCTTTTGAACATGGCAGTCTCTGACGCTGTGCCCCTCATGTGCTAATAACCCCACCCATGTCAGTGGCAAATGCACTTCGTTCCCACTGACATTAGCTGTATCTAGCACGTGGCACCTCCAAACAGGGTGACTTTAAAAGAAACATGCCTGCAATTAACAGTCACGTGAACACCGGGATTGAGTGCCTGTCAAGGAGGACAGAGAGTAAAACCAAGCTGTCAATACACTTTGAGGACTCCCATGGTTTCAGCGATGCTTTGAGGGATATGGCACATAAGGAGAAAGCCACTTTAACTCTGCCCTGAATATCATAAGGACTATGACTAAGTTTCTCATACAATATTTTAAAGTAATCTTAAGACGTATATTCAACTTTTTATTTCATAGTGGTATTATAAAATCCAGCTGGATTATCTAGGAAAGACTGCTAGCTTCTCCAATAGTATCACATTTGTTTTTCTTCCATGGCACCATAAATGTTTTTTGCTTTTATTTTATAAGTTTTCTAGCAGCATAGTTCAAAAGAGGATATGGATGCACCAAAAATGTTGTCTCTACTTCTAGCTAAGCTTCATCTGGGAATTTGCATTATCTGTTGGGATTTGCATCATTTGCTGGGAGAGTTATCATTAACAATTTTTTCCACAAGCACTAAACCAGAAGTCCCCAAAGGTGTCTCCAGTACCACCTGACATTTCTAAAAATCTGGAATGTGTTACCAAAGTTGCATGGCTTTTGTTTTAGATTTTAACATCAGTTTTAATAGTAGGCCTTGGATGTTTCATATGCCTATGGAACAGCTGGGTTTATGTTTGGTTTGCCTCAGCAGAGCAGTGCAAAACAGCTGGAGCATATTCTCAATCTTGCTGTCTCCCTCACACTCTTCTAAATTTTCCACCCTCAAGTTCCCTTTCTTCTTCCATCATTTCTCTGTGCTTAATTTTCTGCCTTTATGTTCTCCTGAGCCTCCTCTCTACATCCTAGCTATGTTTACCATACCTGCTGAATTTCTACAGTGGGAAATAAAGTTCTGAACAAGAATAATGGCCATTCTGAGAGGCCTTTGAATACCTGAAAATACATCTGATAGCTGAGGCTGATATATAAAATTTTCCTAATAATTGAAATCCACCCTGGACCCCTGTTTCTATATGGTACCACCTCCAACACTCAAAATAATGAAAACAAGCTACTGAGAAGATGATAACCCAATAGGTCATGGAAGCTCATCTTCCCTTTCTTCAAAAACAGGGCCCCCCTTCTTTCAGGGGCAAAAAAAAGACTTTTTAAAGCGAGGAAAAAAAGGGAGAGGAATACACAGGGACACACAGGGTGTGGGAAGAGAAAATGAGCAAACTTGTCCCATTATTTCTGAGAAGCAGAACCCCTGAGGTTGAGACACCAGAACAGCCGAGTACCTCATAACTACAGAAGACGCCTGAGATACAGGAAAATAAGTTCATGCCCTCATGTAAATTTGAACTGGTCTTTTACTTGAAATAACTAAACCCTAACTATTGGGTTAGTATCTATGGTAGAGTGCTCAGCTCTATCTCCCTCCTCTTACTCAAAGTCTACCATTCTCAAAAGAGACAGAGCCTCCTGTGAAAGCTTGAGCTAAGATGAACTCTTGTTTTTAGGCTCAACTGCTTTCTCCAGAAACTTCTACTGAGTGCAATGGGGTGCTGTTACTGCAAGGACGTGGTCCTGGAGGAAATGACTATATTTAACAGAAGGGATCCCTATTCTCACTGACAACAGCAGAAAAGGGTGACCCTGTTGAAAAAGGCTATTAACCATGGACAGTCTGTGGTGTTACGGTCACTGCAGAGGAAATCAGTGGTCACCTCTGTTTTGAGAATGGCCTGCAGTGGGAATTTTTTGAAAGATAATACATATTAGCTGCTGTTTAAGAACAAGCAATCAAGGAATTCACTGTGGTAAAGTCCAATGGATTATTTTTCTCCCTGCAATGCAGCCTACGTATAAGAACATGGTGAATCAATGATATGGGAAATTTGCAAGGTCTGAATTTCATTGTTAGGAGTATATTCATCAGAAAAAAATTTTCTTTTTTCCTAAGTATTTTAAAGAAATTATTTTAAAATTAATTTTAAATCCAACTGAAAAACAGATTAATTTGCAAATTCTCAGAAAATTCATTCTGATCTCAAAATATAACTGCTGCAATTTTGAGGACACATTGTATTTTTAAGTATGCACAAAAGAAGCTGAATTTCTGTTTTAAGTACAAAACTGCTTAAAGCCAAATTAAAATACTAAGGCATTGACCATAACAATTGTAACAATTAGAAACAACAATCAATTATAAATTTGCTAAGCTGCAACCTAATTTTTTCAAAATTAACGCATTTAGCCGTAGACTGTTTGAAAAGATCTCTGTATTATGAGCTATAATTTCAGGAAAGATGCACTATAGTCTTCATATGTAATGGATTTTTTGAAGATTCTGGCAACTCTAAATAAAATTTCTTTTCTTTAGATAAAATGTTTTAGACACTAGCCTTATTTTGTTTCCAAAATGTCTGGAAAGTACCTGAGAGGCTGTTTCACTGGGGCTGAAGTCATAATATCATAGAATTGTCAAGGCTGGAAAGGACCTTTAAGATCACCTAGTCCAACCATCAACCTAACTCTGATAAAAACCAGCACTAAACCATGTCTGTAAGCACTATGTCAACCCGTCTTTTGCATATCTGCAGGGATGGTGCCTCAACCACTTCCCTGGGCAGCCCATTCCAATGCTTAAAAACCCTTTCAGTGTAAAAATTTTTTGTAATATCCAATTTGATCCTTCCCTGGCGCAACTTGAGGCTATTTCCTCTCATCCTGGACAAGAAGGGATCTTAAGGGTCCTTAAGGGACTGATGCTCGTAATTCATTTAGGATCACTGAAGTGCTCCATTGCCACACGTGGCATTCCCATGCTTGGATGTGACACCTGCAGTGAAGACATTTCACCTTTTGCAGTTGTTGGCGCAGTACTTACGTTGGTGACCACGGCCAGAATGGCTATGCCTTGCATGATGGGCTGCCAGGCGCCGATGTCCTGTGCCTTCTGTGGAACCATGCGCCTGAACTGGGTCGTCAGCTTCCACGCGTCCAACCGGATTTCCAACATGTTGTTAATAAGAGCCAGAAGAGGAGCCAGAGGGAATGACGCCACAAAGAGAGTGACAAAGCCAAACTGTATAACTGTCAAAGGGAGAGGTCACATACATTAATGAGGCTTTCACTTACTGCAGAGAAGCATATAGGAGCACATATACTTTATATATTCAAACTGTGGGAGAGAGAGACAAGAGTAGCTGAGTTCCCAGTGAATCCTCTGTATGAGAAGATAGGAGTGCAATAGCACTGACAAAACCTGCCAGGTGGAGGGAACAGGAAAATGTTACAAGTTGCAACACACCAAGAGGAACCACTCTAGATATTTAAACACCCTTTTCTTTCTTATGTCTTCATCATGAAGACTTGGAAATCTAATGACTGTCTGTCTCAGTGCTGTGCTGGAAAGCCTGAATTAACAACTGTCTTATTGGTGTCCAGGTGCTGCAACACGTATGCTGGCAATGCTGTGACAGGATGAATGGTGGCAATAAATTGGAGATCGGCCAGCTCCCATGAAACCAGTGACAAGTCCTGGCGACTGCAGTCCCTAGCAGAGCAGTCTGACACGGGGCTCTGCTGCACAACATCAGAACATGGTAGTGGTCTGCCTCCTGGATGCATTTCTCAGAGAATGGGGCAAAGAAGCAGCAGTTCTCTTCCTTGGACAATCATGTGCTGTTTCCTAGTTATAAATTGAATTGAGGCTTAGCAGCTTAACAAAAGCTTGCAAAGAATTCTGTGCTCATGGAACCATAGACTACCAGATTGGAAGGGACCTCAAGGATCATCTGAGCCAGCCTTTCTTGGCAAAAGCCTGGTCTAGACAAGATGGCCCAGCATAGCTCATCAAAACTTCTCTTGGGAAAACATTCATGTCCCCTGTCTATACATTTATTAAGCACTGCTTGTACAAAGATTTTCTTTAGAGCATGTTTATACCCAGCAGTGATAATGAATCTGAACTGAATTGTTACTTACCCATTTCAAGATATTCATAAAACAGTCCAAGTTTTCCAACGGGCTGCAGGTGGTAGTCCTGTTCCCAGCGTGGAACAACTTTTTCTGATCGAGCAGCTGCACCGCATCTTCCGATTAGATTCTTAACCCAACTATCAGCCAGGGAGAAAAAGACCACTAACATTGGTAAAATAACCTAAAAAGTTCAGTAAATGGAAAAAAAAATGACATCTGTGCTGTTATAGGTTTGAAGAGTGGATTTAATTATTGAATTACTGAGAACTTCCTTCAAATATGAGTAGAATCATCTGTTGCCTTATCCTGAAAGCAGTTATTTACAAACATAAATAAGAAAGGGCAACATATCAGAATCACAGTGATTTATACTTATGTTGTACAGGTGAATGACCACATAAAATTCAAGTAACACAAAATCAAGTTAAATGTAGGCCTGTGGTTAGACAGACGAATTCCTTTTGATTACAAAATTCACAGAATAATAGAATGGTTGAGGTTGGAAATCACCTCTGGAAGTCATCTGGTCCAACCCCTCCTTGCCAGGCAGTGTCACCTAGAGCCAGATGCCCAGCACTGTGCCCAGACAGCTTTTGAATATCTCCAAGGATGGAGCCTCCACAACCTCCCTGGGCAACCTGTACCAGTGCTTGGACACTTTTACAGTAAAAAGGGGTTTTCTTATGTTTGGAGGGAGCCTTCTGTGTTTCAGTTTGTGCCCATTGCCTCTGGTCCTGTCACTGGGCATTAGTCACTGAGAATCACCTCTGGAAGTCATCTGGTCCAACCCCTCCTTGCCAGGCAGTGTCACCTAGAGCCAGATGCCCAGCACTGTGCCCAGACAGCTTTTGAATATCTCCAAGGATGGAGCCTCCACAACCTCCCTGGGCAACCTGTACCAGTGCTTGGACACTTTTACAGTAAAAAGGGGTTTTCTTATGTTTGGAGGGAGCCTTCTGTGTTTCAGTTTGTGCCCATTGCCTCTGGTCCTGTCACTGGGCATTAGTCACTGAGATTAGTCTGTCTCCCTCTTCTTTACTCTTGCCCTTCAGGAATTTGTACACATTGATGGGATCACCTTGAATGTTCTCTTCTCTGGGCTGAACAGATCCAGCTCTCTCAGCCTCTCCAATGGAAGTGGTGCAGTCCTTTCATCATCCTTGTGGCCCTTTATTGGACTTTCTTCAGTCCATGTCTCTCTTGTACTGGTGGGCCCAGAACTTGATACAGCACTCCAGGTGTGGACTCCCCGATGCCGAGAAGAGGGGAAGGATCACCTCCCTCACCTGCTGGCAACACTTCTTCTAATGCAGCTGAAGATATCATTGGCCTTCTTTGCCATAAGGGCACATTACTGGCTCAAGTTCAACTTGAGTTGTTCACCAGGATCTCCAGTTCCTTTTATGCCAAGCTGCTTTCCAACTGGGTGGCCCCCAGCATATACTGGTGCATGGGATTGTTCATCCCCAGTGCAGGACTTTGCCCTTCCCCTTGTTGAATTCCATCAGGTTCTTGTGACCCCATTTCTCCAGCCTGCCAAGGTCGCTCTGTGTGGTAGCACAACTCTCTGACTTATCAGTTTGGTGTCATCAGCAGACTTGCTGTGGGTGCACTATGTCCCCTCATCCAGATGACTAACGAAGATGTTAAACAGGATGGGACCCAGTAGTGATCCCTGGGTTACACTACTAGTGACTAGCCTCCAACTAGACTTCATGCCATTGATCATCACCCTCTAGAGTAGCTGAGTTCCCAGTGAATCCTCTGTATGAGAAGATAGGAGTGCAATAGCACTGACAAAACCTGCCAGGTGGAGGGAACAGGAAAATGTTACAAGTTGCAACACACCAAGAGGAACCACTCTAGATATTTAAACACCCTTTTCTTTCTTATGTCTTCATCATGAAGACTTGGAAATCTAATGACTGTCTGTCTCAGTGCTGTGCTGGAAAGCCTGAATTAACAACTGTCTTATTGGTGTCCAGGTGCTGCAACACGTATGCTGGCAATGCTGTGACAGGATGAATGGTGGCAATAAATTGGAGATCGGCCAGCTCCCATGAAACCAGTGACAAGTCCTGGCGACTGCAGTCCCTAGCAGAGCAGTCTGACACGGGGCTCTGCTGCACAACATCAGAACATGGTAGTGGTCTGCCTCCTGGATGCATTTCTCAGAGAATGGGGCAAAGAAGCAGCAGTTCTCTTCCTTGGACAATCATGTGCTGTTTCCTAGTTATAAATTGAATTGAGGCTTAGCAGCTTAACAAAAGCTTGCAAAGAATTCTGTGCTCATGGAACCATAGACTACCAGATTGGAAGGGACCTCAAGGATCATCTGAGCCAGCCTTTCTTGGCAAAAGCCTGGTCTAGACAAGATGGCCCAGCATAGCTCATCAAAACTTCTCTTGGGAAAACATTCATGTCCCCTGTCTATACATTTATTAAGCACTGCTTGTACAAAGATTTTCTTTAGAGCATGTTTATACCCAGCAGTGATAATGAATCTGAACTGAATTGTTACTTACCCATTTCAAGATATTCATAAAACAGTCCAAGTTTTCCAACGGGCTGCAGGTGGTAGTCCTGTTCCCAGCGTGGAACAACTTTTTCTGATCGAGCAGCTGCACCGCATCTTCCGATTAGATTCTTAACCCAACTATCAGCCAGGGAGAAAAAGACCACTAACATTGGTAAAATAACCTAAAAAGTTCAGTAAATGGAAAAAAAAATGACATCTGTGCTGTTATAGGTTTGAAGAGTGGATTTAATTATTGAATTACTGAGAACTTCCTTCAAATATGAGTAGAATCATCTGTTGCCTTATCCTGAAAGCAGTTATTTACAAACATAAATAAGAAAGGGCAACATATCAGAATCACAGTGATTTATACTTATGTTGTACAGGTGAATGACCACATAAAATTCAAGTAACACAAAATCAAGTTAAATGTAGGCCTGTGGTTAGACAGACGAATTCCTTTTGATTACAAAATTCACAGAATAATAGAATGGTTGAGGTTGGAAATCACCTCTGGAAGTCATCTGGTCCAACCCCTCCTTGCCAGGCAGTGTCACCTAGAGCCAGATGCCCAGCACTGTGCCCAGACAGCTTTTGAATATCTCCAAGGATGGAGCCTCCACAACCTCCCTGGGCAACCTGTACCAGTGCTTGGACACTTTTACAGTAAAAAGGGGTTTTCTTATGTTTGGAGGGAGCCTTCTGTGTTTCAGTTTGTGCCCATTGCCTCTGGTCCTGTCACTGGGCATTAGTCACTGAGATTAGTCTGTCTCCCTCTTCTTTACTCTTGCCCTTCAGGAATTTGTACACATTGATGGGATCACCTTGAATGTTCTCTTCTCTGGGCTGAACAGATCCAGCTCTCTCAGCCTCTCCAATGGAAGTGGTGCAGTCCTTTCATCATCCTTGTGGCCCTTTATTGGACTTTCTTCAGTCCATGTCTCTCTTGTACTGGTGGGCCCAGAACTTGATACAGCACTCCAGGTGTGGACTCCCCGATGCCGAGAAGAGGGGAAGGATCACCTCCCTCACCTGCTGGCAACACTTCTTCTAATGCAGCTGAAGATATCATTGGCCTTCTTTGCCATAAGGGCACATTACTGGCTCAAGTTCAACTTGAGTTGTTCACCAGGATCTCCAGTTCCTTTTATGCCAAGCTGCTTTCCAACTGGGTGGCCCCCAGCATATACTGGTGCATGGGATTGTTCATCCCCAGTGCAGGACTTTGCCCTTCCCCTTGTTGAATTCCATCAGGTTCTTGTGACCCCATTTCTCCAGCCTGCCAAGGTCGCTCTGTGTGGTAGCACAACTCTCTGACTTATCAGTTTGGTGTCATCAGCAGACTTGCTGTGGGTGCACTATGTCCCCTCATCCAGATGACTAACGAAGATGTTAAACAGGATGGGACCCAGTAGTGATCCCTGGGTTACACTACTAGTGACTAGCCTCCAACTAGACTTCATGCCATTGATCATCACCCTCTGAGTAGCTGAGTTCCCAGTGAATCCTCTGTATGAGAAGATAGGAGTGCAATAGCACTGACAAAACCTGCCAGGTGGAGGGAACAGGAAAATGTTACAAGTTGCAACACACCAAGAGGAACCACTCTAGATATTTAAACACCCTTTTCTTTCTTATGTCTTCATCATGAAGACTTGGAAATCTAATGACTGTCTGTCTCAGTGCTGTGCTGGAAAGCCTGAATTAACAACTGTCTTATTGGTGTCCAGGTGCTGCAACACGTATGCTGGCAATGCTGTGACAGGATGAATGGTGGCAATAAATTGGAGATCGGCCAGCTCCCATGAAACCAGTGACAAGTCCTGGCGACTGCAGTCCCTAGCAGAGCAGTCTGACACGGGGCTCTGCTGCACAACATCAGAACATGGTAGTGGTCTGCCTCCTGGATGCATTTCTCAGAGAATGGGGCAAAGAAGCAGCAGTTCTCTTCCTTGGACAATCATGTGCTGTTTCCTAGTTATAAATTGAATTGAGGCTTAGCAGCTTAACAAAAGCTTGCAAAGAATTCTGTGCTCATGGAACCATAGACTACCAGATTGGAAGGGACCTCAAGGATCATCTGAGCCAGCCTTTCTTGGCAAAAGCCTGGTCTAGACAAGATGGCCCAGCATAGCTCATCAAAACTTCTCTTGGGAAAACATTCATGTCCCCTGTCTATACATTTATTAAGCACTGCTTGTACAAAGATTTTCTTTAGAGCATGTTTATACCCAGCAGTGATAATGAATCTGAACTGAATTGTTACTTACCCATTTCAAGATATTCATAAAACAGTCCAAGTTTTCCAACGGGCTGCAGGTGGTAGTCCTGTTCCCAGCGTGGAACAACTTTTTCTGATCGAGCAGCTGCACCGCATCTTCCGATTAGATTCTTAACCCAACTATCAGCCAGGGAGAAAAAGACCACTAACATTGGTAAAATAACCTAAAAAGTTCAGTAAATGGAAAAAAAAATGACATCTGTGCTGTTATAGGTTTGAAGAGTGGATTTAATTATTGAATTACTGAGAACTTCCTTCAAATATGAGTAGAATCATCTGTTGCCTTATCCTGAAAGCAGTTATTTACAAACATAAATAAGAAAGGGCAACATATCAGAATCACAGTGATTTATACTTATGTTGTACAGGTGAATGACCACATAAAATTCAAGTAACACAAAATCAAGTTAAATGTAGGCCTGTGGTTAGACAGACGAATTCCTTTTGATTACAAAATTCACAGAATAATAGAATGGTTGAGGTTGGAAATCACCTCTGGAAGTCATCTGGTCCAACCCCTCCTTGCCAGGCAGTGTCACCTAGAGCCAGATGCCCAGCACTGTGCCCAGACAGCTTTTGAATATCTCCAAGGATGGAGCCTCCACAACCTCCCTGGGCAACCTGTACCAGTGCTTGGACACTTTTACAGTAAAAAGGGGTTTTCTTATGTTTGGAGGGAGCCTTCTGTGTTTCAGTTTGTGCCCATTGCCTCTGGTCCTGTCACTGGGCATTAGTCACTGAGATTAGTCTGTCTCCCTCTTCTTTACTCTTGCCCTTCAGGAATTTGTACACATTGATGGGATCACCTTGAATGTTCTCTTCTCTGGGCTGAACAGATCCAGCTCTCTCAGCCTCTCCAATGGAAGTGGTGCAGTCCTTTCATCATCCTTGTGGCCCTTTATTGGACTTTCTTCAGTCCATGTCTCTCTTGTACTGGTGGGCCCAGAACTTGATACAGCACTCCAGGTGTGGACTCCCCGATGCCGAGAAGAGGGGAAGGATCACCTCCCTCACCTGCTGGCAACACTTCTTCTAATGCAGCTGAAGATATCATTGGCCTTCTTTGCCATAAGGGCACATTACTGGCTCAAGTTCAACTTGAGTTGTTCACCAGGATCTCCAGTTCCTTTTATGCCAAGCTGCTTTCCAACTGGGTGGCCCCCAGCATATACTGGTGCATGGGATTGTTCATCCCCAGTGCAGGACTTTGCCCTTCCCCTTGTTGAATTCCATCAGGTTCTTGTGACCCCATTTCTCCAGCCTGCCAAGGTCGCTCTGTGTGGTAGCACAACTCTCTGACTTATCAGTTTGGTGTCATCAGCAGACTTGCTGTGGGTGCACTATGTCCCCTCATCCAGATGACTAACGAAGATGTTAAACAGGATGGGACCCAGTAGTGATCCCTGGGTTACACTACTAGTGACTAGCCTCCAACTAGACTTCATGCCATTGATCATCACCCTCTGGGACTGGCCATTCAGCCAGTTTTCAATCCACCTCACTGTCTGTTCATTCAGCCCATACTTCAATAGCTTCTCTGCAAGGTTTTTATGGAAGACAATGTCAACAGCCTTACTAAAGTCCAGGTAGACAATATCCACTGCTCTCCCCTCATCTACTAAGCCAGTCATTGCATCATAGAAGGTTAGCAGGTCAGTCAACTTTCTTTGACTTCCCCATGGTGAATACATACTGACTGCTCCTGGAATTTCTTGTCCTTCATATGCCTGGAAATGGTTTCCAGGATAAGTTGTTCCTTCTCCTTCCCAGGGGTTGAGGTGAGGCTGATCTTCTCATCTGAAAGGCTTGCATGAGAATTTAAGAAAACTGATGAATTGGCTGTAGCCATTTTCAGCAGTCAAAGAACCATGTTGAAAAAAAGGGTGAATGTCTGTCAACAGATTAAAAACCAAAATGATTCTTTTTATACTTGCAGAGATGCAAAATGAGAAAACAGTTAAGAACAAGATCCAGAAGTGATACTCAGATTTCCAACACCTAAATGCTACTTGTCCCCCTGGGAAGTAAAATAGAAATTCTGGTCAGATGAATATATTTTCTGTACACGGAAGGGTGAGTCGGCTGTCTATGGCTGGAGCTGACGTCTGCAGGCATGTTCAACCTAGCGACCCTTCCCCAGGTAAAAGAAGAGGCTGAAAAGAAAGATAGATCTACAGGTCTATCCTGCAACCAGCAGCACACACAGAGCACTGCGGTCTGGAGGAACCGTATCTCAAGAGCAGAGCATGCAAGCCTCAACACTACACAGGATTAATGACCCGCTTTGAAGTGGGGTCACTGTGCAGCAAAGAAGCACAGTTCATGGGCTTGAAAGAACCACAGCCAAAGGGTATACAATGCTGTGGGCTGGTGCTCATGGCATTCGTGAGGGCATGAGCAAACTGGGAGTTCCCTACTCCAAACAACATAACAGGCACTGATCAGCATAAAATAAAGAACAAATCCAGGGAGAAGGAACAGACTTGTGGATACTATCTTAACCTAAATGAAATGGAGGGCATTCATGGTTAGCTATTTGCTTATTGTTTACATTAAAACATGGAAAAGAAAGTGTAGGCACTATGAATATCAAATATGACTGTAAAACTAAACTAGTTAAATAAGTAACTTATGCACGACTATTAAAAGCCTCATGTCTAACAACAAATAATTCCACTCAATATTAAGCAACAGTCTTTAGTTTAATACTTTCAGAACTTTTATTGCCTCAGTTTTAAATATCCAGCCTGAAGCATTGGGTCTGATTTGCAGAGGAAGGAAGCATTTCTGATTAGAACTAAAATGAGTGAGTCAGAACAGAGACAGGAGCTCAGAGCTACCAGACCGAAAATATCCAAACTGTCTAAAAAGGCCCCAAAAGATTACTCTCATTCTTTTAGAATACAATATGTGCCTATCAGATTTAGTGGCCAAGTGCCTGAACACATGAAGCAAAAGCAGTATCTTTCAAATATGAAAGAATGGATTACTTAATAGCTTGAACTTACGGAAGAAGTACTTCTTGAATGTTGTTCCAGATTGCTTTACCTCCTACTATGATGGCAAGCTGAGTTGTAAGTTCAAGGAGACATCCACCTGGATCACACTGAAGGTTGGGAGAGACATGAAAAAATTTTGAAGTTGAATAACTTTTCAGGCATGAACAAAGCATTGAAAAAAATGCATTCCTGGTTTATGATGATAACATTTCTTAGACCAATACAAGACAACTATTTAGGCAAACCTTTACAGCAAGGTATGCAAAAGCCAATCCCAGGTCACATATGATAGGTTGAAAGGACACCAGGGAAAGAGTGCAACGCCAGGTGAAATCATGCAGCTCTGTAAGTTGCTGTCACCAGGTGAGGGTCACCCAGCAGACCAGGAATGCTGCTACTGATGTTCTCCCCTTCTCATGTGCCAATGCAGTTTGGTGGACCGTGGGAAAAGGAGCTTGTCTGGGTACGTGTAATACATTTCTAAGCCCAACTGGTCGCATGTCATATTCTTTTATGCTAGGGGTTACTAAGCACTTTTTGAACCCTCAACTTAAATATGCATAACTGCAGCAGAATGCCTGGACTAATGGATCCTGCTGTTTTAAAACAAACACTGTCATACATTCTTACCTCTTCATTGCGGTACTTTCCTAGCCAATAAACTGGATTTCCAGGGTGACCAACAAATTTGCCCTTAAAGAAGGCTATGTAGAAGCATGAGGAATAGTAGTTGACAAACTGGAACAAGAACATCTTTGTGGTCAGACTATTTTCATAATCGGTCTGTGTTCTTGGAAGCTCTGCAATTAAAAAAAAAAAATAATAAAATAAATGTGCCAACCTACAAGTAACCTACAAGATGTTTTAGAGCCTCAGCTGGAAAAGTATGTGTATGCCTTGTATTCCTTAATATTACTGAGAGCATTATAAATTAGATTGTACATAACCCCCATGTATACTGTAACCATTATGGTAATTCTAAAACTATATGGGTTGTAAAAAGGAAAGAACATTTTCTCTGACAATAAAGAAAAAGAACAAGCAAAAATTCTGATAACTCAGGGGAAAAAAAAAGCACCCAAATCCAGCACACTCAGGAAAGATGCAAATGTAACACTTTGAACTGATGGAACAGTATTAAATGAAACTATATTAAAACACCGCACTACTTCACACATCTAAAGTAAAATAGCGACTTTAATGATGATGGCCTGGATATAAAGAATAATAATATTTGCAACTGTTTATCTATTTAATAACATGGGAATGGTATCTAGCTTTGGAAAAGTGACCTTATTTCATTTATTTACAAGAAAATAGCTATTTTCCCCATAAACAAAAGCTAATGTAATTGAATGTGTTATGCCTTACTGATCTGTTTTCATAAAGCTTGGTTATTATAGTAATTTTCTTTGCTTTGTCTGTTTCAGAAGCACAAAACTGTAAACAATTGATCTTTCATGCTGCCTATACAAGTTTTCAGGCAAAGAGCTGAATACCATATTCCTTTGATATTGAGAAAATGTGTATTTGAAAGTTTCTAGGTGGTATTGTGTGATTCAGTGGGAGAATTCTGAAATATGTGGGACAGGTGCTCATTTGTTGGAATTCTTATTATACATATAAATGTCATTTTTTTCTTGCTATTTTACCCAAACTTTCTATCTGAGGTACAGCAGCAGCATACCAAAGTCAGTAATCAGGATTGCCACTTTTTCATAGATGATGTTGAGAACCATAATGACTATAAAGCTGATGAGTGAAGCAGTTACTGAAGTGGCTGTCTGCGGAGTCAGGTACTTGCGGATCGCCTCCGTTCCGTTAATGTGCTGTGACAACTTAGCAGAAAACACCAGGAAAACCGAGAGCCTGTAGACAATGATTCCAATAACTGAAGCAATAATCAAAAGAATCTGCCAAGGGAACGCAAGAAAGATGTTAATATTGAACTACTGGCTTTTGGAAAAAGTGTGTTTGAAATACTTTTTACAATAGGCAAAAGGAAACTCATTGTGTGCCTGTCATTCCATCGCATAAGATAAGTGCAAGGGGATGCTCAAATAAGATAGAAGGCAATAAATTTAGAATCCATAAAAGAAGCCCCCCCCCTTTTTTTTTTTCATGCAGCATAGTCAATCTGCAGGAAAGAAAAGAGATGGTCTGGTTTATGACCAATAAAAAGGTTTGCACCGATGCAAGCAAAGATAATGAGATGTGTAATCAAATCTTACGCCTCGAGGCATGTGATGGAAGAAATCTCCCTCTTTTGACATTGGGCAATTGGCAGGATGGGAAATGTGCTGGCAAGTTGGCACTGACTATGGAGGGGGCCGTACCTTCTCTTTCACATGATAATATTACAGACTACAGACCCCTCAAAAGAATAGACTAATTTTAAGCCGTCATGTAACCTGCAGGAGTTGTAAAATGATCCATGCACCCCATCTTGCTTGCCATCTCCTCTCTTTCTGCTTCTCCTGCTTTTATTTCTTGCTAGTTCTCTAGCTATTATTCAGATTGACAACCATAGAGCTGGGAACATTTTTTTCACTATTTCTGCAAATTGCCATGGACCCACCTACCTCCCCACTCCCTGCACATAATAAGACAGTGCAGCAACACAAATGACAAACCCAGACCAAATCTCTTCCCTTCAACCTGAAGTTCTGCCTATTTAAATCCAACAGCAAGTCAGCATTCTTTCCTTTGTATTTCAGACGTGTTAACTTTTAGGTTCTCCCAGGCTGCCAGCCACCACTCTATCTCCTATCTGTCTCCTGCCACTTAGGATGAGGTCTTTTCCAGCTGCAGTTTGTGCTACGGGCGAAGAGGACAGGCAGCATGCTAAAACACCGAGCTTTTCAAGGCGACCTCTCTGGGCATGCTCACTGCATTAGGGATTTTTTCATGGGTGACTGGACTGCTTTCAGGTTTTAGTTGTAATTAAAGCAGCAGCTCTGGAAGATTAGAGTGCCCAGCTTTGCTCTGTTAAGTGAAACGAAGAACCCGAGAGGCCCAGGACTGTGAGACATGATGTTGAAGCAAACAGCTGGAACAAGTAGGATAGAAACTGGCAGGGAAGCATAAACCAAAGTTTCCCCCCTGCTCCCCCCTTCAAAAGCAAAGACATTTATCTTAAAATAATGAGGGAAAAAGCAACAGACCACATTCACCAGCATGACTTGCAAGCTACAGCTGCAGGATATATTGATGTATTTTCTATTGGCTGTACGCTAATGAGTATTTGGTGGCTACAGCTACCTTCTCCGTGTGGCTCCATAACCTTATGGGCTTGGTTTATGCATAAAATGGAAATCCAGCTGAACCTGCTCCTTTGTTACCTTTTGCTCAGTTCAGGAGGTTTTTTTTTTTTTTAGACACTAACTAGAGAAGTGAATTCACGGGGTGAAAGAATAAGAGGAGAACTTACCCAGAAGAAGATTGCGCTTGTACAAAAGGTCATCCGTATGCACTTCCCACAGGCAGTGTATGGCACATGTTCTTCTTGCTGTAAAAGATTTAGAAACAGATCAAGGATGCACCCAATCTTTTCTTCATATTTTTTGGGTGCTGCAATTAAACCCGTTATGATATTGAGGGCAGAAGAAAGGAACAAAGTCTCTGGTTTTGTTTCCTTTCCTGCTTTGTTGTCCTGGAAACTCACATTTGTTCATGATTTCAAAAGTCTTGCCTGATTACATGTGTCTTTTTTTTTTTTTTTCCCCATTATAAGATAAAAATGACTTCCACAGAGGCTGAATATCCTCAGCTCTTACTGACTTCAGCTATGATAGGGTGCATGGTCCTTTTCAATGGACCCATCCTTCTTGGCTGATTACGGCATCCAAGGTCATTAGCTTTCAAACCTCCTTGGGTAAAATTAGCAGGCACTAAAATTTTTCTCCCCAATCTCTGTATTTCTCAATTTATCCCATAGGAACAATGGGATGGTTTTCCCAGGGAAAATGCCTACCTCAATATGGTGGTGTGAAAATTCACTGAGTCTTTATAGGATCTCTGAGGATCAAAATCATGATGTTTTAGTATATTCATTACTCTTTGAACTGTCTGAAAGGAACTTTCTAGCTATGACTTTATGCATTAAGGGTGGCATAGGTTCATAAGCTTTTAAACAGAACCAGTTTGTTTTTTTTTTGTAGTACAAGATATAAAAAGAAGATCTATATAGGATAATTTCAACAGCAGCATTTAATTTTAAAACTTTCCAAGTGCCCTCTAATAAACATTATTATAAGGTGGATGAGATGTGAAAGCAATGTGAGTGATCTGATATATGCCAGAGTAATATATTGATACAGAATACTAAAAAGTGAGGCTAAGCTGGAGTGAGCTACAGAAGCTAAAGCTACTCAAAATGTATAATAAATAGAGATCTAAACTAAGATCCTCATAAATATGAATCCTTTTTCATTGAAATGAGGATTATCCTTGTCTCTGTGAGTTTGCTGTTATTAATTGCAATTGCATTCACATGCACTTAGCAACAATACCTATTTATACATGTTTCAAACAGAAACATCTTTGGTTAAAAAACCAGCCTTGGCATGATATACAATGTAACATCTTTCCCTCTATTTCACCCTTTTTTCCTGATGCATTCTTAGGCAAAGATAGCAAATGCTCTGTGATCTTGGCCTCTGGCAGCAACACTGAATCATTTCTTGGGGATTTAATAAAGTAGACTTAGTCCCCTAAGCTGGGGACGATGCCTACTTCTGTTTATTTATGACACAGGAACCTCAGCAGTGCAAGCTCCTCAAACAGGCAATTACTTCAAGGTGCCTACAGTTAGGTATAAATCCCCTCCCACACATCTGTTCTTTGTAAGTTTGCTATTTCCAGGCCAGTTTATCAGCTCTCCTAGAAGCACTGCTGATTTACACAGCTCCAGACCAGATCCACCATTTTCATAGTGTCTTCCCACAGTGTGTGTATTGCAGTAGCCATCACCAGTTACCAGAATATTCCTTACCTGTGTGATTTCATTCATTACTACGTGAGTGCATCGAGCTTCATATTCTGGGCGAACTTGTTCTTCTTGCTCTAAGTATTCAACTGTGTCCCATTCGTACTCCAGTTCAGCTTGCCGTCGCTTCCAAAACTCCAAAAATAAGGTAACTATCCAGAAGATAAACAAAGTGAGCAAAATCATGTGAGTGTGGGATGCTGCCTGACCCGCTGGGCTATAACATGCGGCTCATGTTTTCCATACAGCTTTCTGCAGACATGGAATAAAACCCTTATCGGCTACAGTGATGGTGAAAATAACTGGATCTACTTCTTTATGCAATTATTGCTTTGGATATATATGTAATTTAATAAGAGAAACTTGAGGTAAACAGTGGTCTAAATGCATGCTAATGAATACAGGTAGACTTATTTGCTTTCTGCTTAAGGCTAAAATATGAGCACTTTGGATTTCATATTATAGACTACTTTTGAAAAAGTTTATCATGGGATGTGTAAGAAAGCATGTTGGTTGGATAGGCAAAGACAAAATGCTGAAGAGCACAGCACTTCTAGAAAAGAAAAACTCAACATGCCGAAAATTGTCACATGGAAAAGCTCATGCCCATTCAGTCTGCAATTTTTGCATGGATAAGTTATCAGTTTGCAGACTACAAGAACCGATGATGGATCAGGTAAAGTGGCTGAAACAAAGCCATCTTTCCTTCTCCGCTAACATCATTCTGAAGGGGCAGTGGCTCTTTTTGCATCGCCTGGAGATTAGAAACTCCCTGGGCTGGGTCAGACGGTTCCCTGGACTGTGCTCCTACAACTGGAAGCACTGGGGAACCAGGTACACTGGAGTCTAAGTGGATCTAGACATGGATCCAGCCAAACTCATTACCTTGGCCCAAGACATGATGCAGGCAGATCTGGCAACAGAGGCAATGACCAACCCAGCTGAGAAGGCTGGGAGGAGTTCAGGATGATGGGTGTCACTACCATACTCCCCAGTGCACCCTGATGCTTTGCTACTGAAGACAGTGCATCCTAAGATTAAATGAGTGGCATGGTTCTGTGAGCACTGCCTCCAGGAGGAGTTAGCATCCTGTCACTGCACTCCTCATTACTCCCATTGTCTGGGAGTAATTAACCCTAAAAGTTCTTTTTTTATTAGTTTGGCCACTCATCCTGAATGATGAAACATTGATGGCATGCAGTTACAAGTCCAAATTTTAAAGGTTATTTCCAAAATCAGGTGTGGTCAACAAACCCCAAACTGAAGCATTTAAAAACCAGAAAGCTCCATGGGCTGGGCTGTGAGATGACCTTGCCATCCGCACACAGGCAAAACCCCAAGAAACCCTCCTCCCCCGATTGCTCAGGGGCCTCTTTCACAAGGACTACATGCTTAGAAGAACAAAGGTCATCCCAGGCGGTGGGCCTGAGGATCACATTTGCCTTCTGCAGAGCAAGGGGATTAGTCTTCCATGAACTTCTAACTGCTGGTTGGGGCCCCAGCTCAAATCACAGGAAGCTACAGGCTACACTGATTTGCTCCAGCTGCAAATCCAGCTGCTGCTGGGGAGTTGAGAGGTGCAGGGCTATCCTTCATGTCCTTTTGTGATAGCCTCTGTGCTAAAATAAGCCAGCAGCCAAGTTGTGTCTTTCAGAGCAGGGAAAGACCTGTTGTTGGATTCAACATTTTCCTTCTATTTTGGACCAGCGTTCTTTTAACAGCGCAAATGAAAGAAGTCTCAGAATCAGGAGATCTGAGTGCTAATTGCACCTCACACTGGTAATTTATGGTGTCCCCTTTCACGTGTGCCTCAACACTCCATTCAGTATGGCCTAGGCATTCTGTCTCTGAAACTGTGTCACCAAGGACTGAAGAGAAATGCCTCCACTGGAGGACATCTGTTTGTTTAACTGATCTTGCTCAGGGAGGGGATCTAGTGATGGCAACAAGTGAAGTGGAAGCTGCTGCTTGAAGAGCTTTGCCAATCTAGTCATGCCATCATGGGAGAAGTGGTAGAAGCACTGGCTAGAGCCTTAATGTATAGAGAGTTAATTCCTGAAGCTGAATTCCCTGGTGTTTTATGGTGTTTTTGAATCTTCAAAGGGAATATGCTAAAAAAAAATTATGCAATTATTAAAAAGTGTATTGCTGATAATGATGCAATAATATATCTAAAAATCTAATATTCTTTTAATTGTTTTGGACCAGGAGGTCTGTATTAGAGCAAGATGAAAATTACAGCTGGAATTGTACCAGAACTGTGGGTCATTTGGATTCAGTACCATTTTGACTGGATTTGTGTAATACAATTCACCTCCTCATACAGTGGACTTATCATAAGAATACTAATAGACCTTGTAGCCATCACTACAACTATGCAGCTTAACTTTTTAATTATTACTTTTGGAACAACTCTTCAAAACAGGAAAAACAATTTTTAATTAAGAAGCAAATTGCAAATAAATTAATTATTCAGATGACAGAAGATTACATTAGTGTCAAACTTATATATATATATATATATATTTTTATTTTTTTTTTAATATGTACATAATTCCTGCTGGTATCTTGATTTTAACATATGTTTTGAAAGGAATCTTCTTTTTGAAATGGTACGTTTTATCTTATAATTCTCTAAACCAGTAGCTGTTTTTAGGCACTTCAGGTCATCACAGGAAAAGAAAAATACAGTATGTTTTACAAAGAAAGCAAATTATATATTCTTGTAATAAATTCACAGCGTAACATGAGTTATTTTGTCTATAGTACCCCGTATACAAACCTAACATATAATTTATTTTGGTAATTTCTGGATAAGGAAGTGCAGTAAAAGCTAGTTAACAAAGTTGCTAATATGAACAAATGAAACTGTTTCTGGGAAAATAAACCTTGCCTAATCCCTTAAATACAGCACCGAGTGGTTTTACCCATGGGAAACATCCTGGTTTCAGATACATTTTCCCTTCTAAAAGATAAATCTAGTGCTTGCAACTACTACACTTTTTACAATTGGTTTCTTAAATAAAGACAGGAGGAAAAAGTTCCTGGGAAATATAATTAAAGGCTATTTTTCAATTGCCTTGCACAGTCATGCAGTTGTTAATAGGTACAGGCAGCTCCAAAACTCTTTGGGAAAATACCCCAGCTCCTCTGCCAGATACACTTAAGCATGTGGCTGGCTCCTGCTGGATGAAGAGAATCACTTCTCTTACACTTTTCTCCATGCTAAACAAAACAGACACCGAAGACAAACCTTAAGTTCTACAATTTTTTACTTTCTTACAATGTTAAAAAAGACTTCCTGTGAATGTACGTATGTTCTATGGAACTACCTACTAATGAATTCCTGAGTGCTAGAAAAGGAAGTTGTTGCAAATTTATCCATGTTTCCTCAGCTGATGCTGGAGGCTTGGCCAAAATTAGATGACAAACCACAGTTGTTGAAATCAACTTACCCCATATTCCCATAAATACTGCAAACACCAGTGTTCCAAAGCTGTCAAATATGCAGAGTTTCTGGAAAAATGGAAAATAAAAAAAAAAGGCTTAAAATATAATCGACCATTTTTTTTCTTCTACACTGACCCAAAACAGAAGCTGCTGACTGAACATGTTGATTTTTAGCTTTTATGTGGTTTAATAAACAATCTTTATTGATAGTGTCTCCTCAATTTCTGTCAATGTACACCACGCTCCAATAAATTAAGGAAATTAAATGCAAAGTCCAGAATTAAAAATATAAGCTAAATAAGCAGCAAGAGGATAATAAAATGCTGTGCTATCAAACTTCCTTCCATCTGTTGCATAGGAAGAGGAAAAACAGTGCTTCTGGTCTGGTAACTCAGTATAGAGTTATGAATTGTTAATACAGCCACAAAAAGGCCATGGACACATCTGGTTCTCATGAGCAGGATAACAACAAATCAAGCTGGTTAGTAAAAACACATTCTGATGAGATACCTCTGTGGCCTTTTCTTTCCATCATAGCTTTTTCCCTGCATTCTTATTTATTTTACCCTTTAAGTGCACTGAAGCAACACATTAAAGTTGGGCAAAATATTTTTGCTGAGTTGCTGAAAAATCGATTTTTGAGACTGAGTGAATCTATGGGAAGGAATGACAAAAGGCTAACATTAGCCTAATGAGACAAGGTAATGGAGAAAGAAAATGAGGTTCCTCCATACAGCAACTCAGACCAAGAGTCTGGTTGTGTTATGGCTTTTTTTTTTTTTTTCCCCAAAAAAGGAAGAAGATCGTTACTGAATTTTTCCCACCTGACACATATTGCTTATTATACATAGAAGTGTTTTATCCAAGCTAGAAGGCAGATTTAAACTCCTGGTCTATATAAGGATATTCCAATATTCTGATTAAAGTTGATACCTGTTTCCCTTTGTTCCCTTCCCAAAAGATTCTTCTCAGGTGCACGAGTCCAACTTCTTTTTAAATAATGTAATGCTTTTTTTTTTTTTGCTTTTTTTTTTTTTTTCCCCAAAAAAGGAAGAAGTACCCCCAAATGAAACCAAAGTGTTTAATTTTCAGTTAACAAACCACTTGCATCCTGTATCAAATATTCAGCAGCAATTTGAAATAAGAAATAAAATAAAAACCATTTTTTATTCATCTTAAATCAAATTGGAGCAATTAATGTTGTTGGTTTTGCTTTTCAAAGTTCAGTCAATATATCAAAAAGAGCAACTCTTTGCACAGTTCTAGCAATTCTGCAGGACATTAGTGGAGGAAGAACATTGCTTTAGATGTAGTACTAGAGAAAGTGCAAGTATCAAGCGTGCAAGTATGCAAGTATCAAGCGTGTTGATAAGCTGTAAATGTAGTTACCTTGGACGATTCACAAGTGATGGTGAGGTTCCAGTAGGTACATACTTTATCACACTGAGGGCACATTATGATATTACCTCCTATGTTGGGATCACATACTTCTTGGCTAAAAACAAAACTAGTCAGTCACTCACCAACACTAAATTCTTTAGTCCTTTTTTGCACGTGATTACAGTGCAATAACCTCAGGGAACTGAGAAATAATTTACCAGTGGTCTGCTCTCAGGAATTCCCGCCCCGGCAATCCATCCCCATTTCCATTCTTAGTCCTTGTCTCAAAAATGGATGACATAGGAGGAAAATAATTTCCATCCACTGTGGTGGTAATTATATGTGATGGTAATTCTCAAAACTGCTCACATTAAAAATAAAACAGCTTCAAAGATCTCACACTCTTCAGTAGGAAACCCACACTTGCATACTCACGCACCCTATCACAGCAAATCTGAGGGGAGAAGGGAGAGGAACACTGCCCACTTGAGCAAGGAATAGCAGAACCGAAATGGCTACCTAGTCCCTGTGGACTCCTAAAGAGGATGAGATTGGAGAACGTGCAGAGGGGGGCTGCTAGGGTGATTCAAGGAATGACAGATCTGTCTGCTAAGAAATGGCAAAGAGTTGCCATCTAACTAGTGCGTACTAACCTAGTATGGTGGAGGCTGAAAGGTGAGGTAATTGCTTCCTATAAATACATCATGGGGGTACACACCAGGAAAGGAGATGAGCTATTTAACTAAATGATAACACTGATGTAAGGCTAAATGGATTTAAATTGGCCACAGGAGTGAAGCTCTGGCATGGCCTTTCAGCAAGTCTTATAAACACCCCTCCAGAAGGAGGTATATGATATGATGGCCTGTAGATTGTTTGGCACAATGACCCAGGTGGTTTTTCCTGGGTTGTTGAATTTCCTGCCGTGGTTGAATTTCACCGTGTTCTGGTGAGGGAATCTATGTCATGGCTATGCTTCTCCTCCCAGTGCATCCTAAGCAGCTGAAGCCCCTTGTGCTGTTGCTCTTGCTCTATTATTCTCTCAAAATAGAGAAAAGAAATTTTGGGGTTTTTATCAAGGTCTTTGGATATCTCCTTTAAGGATTTCCACAGCAAAAATGGTGTGTTACAGCACTTTGTATTGATTTCTGATTGTCACATTTTTCTTGTGTCTATACCAGGTGTGGTGAACCTAGTGCAAAATATAAATACAACGATGAAATAACAAACTCGCAGATGTCTACCACTGTAATGGTCTGTGGACAACCATTATTCTTACCTCATATTTTATGCTTTTACCTTCAAATCCAGAAGCATTGCTGTTCTCAGGCCCTTTCACTTTGCCTCTTTAATTACACAATGTCTTGCAAACCCTGTACAGTCCCTCTCTGTAGGGGACTGATCAAAGTTGCAGGAGTTATTAAAATAGGCCTGATCAGGTACCTCCATGTGCAGTTGTCCTTTGTCAGGCATCCATACAGAAAACAGCCAACTCCTACAACCGCAGCCACGATCAGCATATTAGTGTAAAAGCCCAGCCAAGCAAAGTATATTCCAATTTTCTCTCCGTAGTATTTCCTGTGGAGGGGAACGTTTTTTTTTTCTGAAATGCAAGTAAATTCACATTTCTTTTTCAAATAGCTCTTCATTGTAATACATTTTGCACCAATTTATATTGTCATATTCTTCTGGTTTGAACTTTGGGATTATAAAAGTATTGCAGCTGGGTATTTCTACCACCACTTTTATGCTTTTATAAGAGGATAGAAAGGGGAAAAAAAAAAGGAAAAAGAGAAAGATGACACCACGCAATGAAAAATTTTAAGTGGTTGCCTTTTCATGAATTGGCTTGTCGTGAAACCAAGCTCAAAATATGCTCCCACGCATGAGTTCATATGGGTGGATGTATCTACCGTCAGAACTGATCTGCGTCTCCCTGACACCCACCAAACCAGACCTGTTGTGTAAATTCTTATTACCCTCTGCATTTGTCCAGCCCCCGTCACACCAACCTGATGAAATCCAGGGGTTGCAGCTTGAAAATGTTTTTAGGATGAGCCCACTCCCTGTAGAGAAGATAACGTTCACTTGGGCAGCTGGGATCGGTCGATGGGTGCCTAAAACTAGACTGCAAAACAGAAAGAGAACGAGAGCAGCACAGGTCAGCTCCCCTACTCTGCAGACTCTGTGCCATGAAGCCAGAGCCTGGAGTAGCCTTTTGGCCCAGTCTCGTTGCAAGCCAGGAAAAGGAGAGAGGAAGGCAGCTCTGGGAGTGCACCAGGATTTGGGATAGAAGGTTCTCAGAAAGGCACTGAACGCCGAAGCAAACGCTTTACATATGTGAGCTGAAAAAAATCTAAGCACATGGCAGTGTCTTGGCACTTAGGAATCAAAAATAGGAAAGGAATCCTTCTAATTAGAGAGCATGACTGCATTAAAATGGATTTTAAGTAGCTTTAACATGCTAACATGCTTTGTTTCAAAATAATATTGTGCTGGAATGAAGGCAGGAAAGTCTGAGGGATAAATCCAGGGCTTCTAGTCTCTGTTTTAAATTTAAAAGAGAGTTCACGTGGAGATAATCCTTGTGGTTTTTCTAGGTTATTTGAAAACCTATTTCAATAAAGCTTATTTTGTTTGAGGGAATTTTCCATTCTGTATCTGTGACGCTACAAGGCAAGTGACATTTGTAGAAATCTATAGGCTACTTTTGATTTTCAGAGTAGCTGTGATATATAATTTTAATTGTATAAAAAGACAGTCATTAATTACTAGGCATACTGAGTCCAAATTCCCAATGCCATGATAGAAATAGCCTGCAAGGGAGGTTTTAAATCTTTAAAAGGAAACCTTAAAAATTGATAGTCATGAATGATAGTAATTCTATCCTGTAAAGCTTTAGGTTACTTACAAGAAACATGATTTGTCTTGATTCTGACTTAAAGATTTCCTTGAAACTCTTGGAGGCCTCCTGAATGTTTTAAGCAGAGTCCAAACAGCTGAAGGAATTACTATTCCTGACCTCCCATGTCCTCAATGTCTTCTCAACAGAACACACCTTGGACACACAGCAGTGGCTCTTACGGGAGAGGAGGTGTTGGGGTGTGGGTGTATAATAGACATAATGCAGAATATCAGCCCTCAGCCTTTGATTATTGTATCCCATTTGTGGCCTCACATGGAGTTTTTCCATAGTAAAATACACCGAAATCTGATTTTTTTCCCCCTTCCTTTTCTTCTTCTGTGCTATTGCTAGCCTTTGTATGCAAAACAATTTTCAGAGAACTTCCTTCTTTAAATTATATACTTTAAAAATAAAAAGCTTCGGAGGTGTAGTTACAAAAGCTGGATTTATTATTACGGCAAGGTGAAATTTGACCCAGTTAAGCTTTTCTCCACATCACCTGACATCACTTGTGAGGTGTCAGACTGGCCAGACAGAGCTTTCCTGCAGAAACCTCAGTTTTCCTGCACGTACCTCGCAATGTTTGGGAACAGTGAGAATGTTTCTCACTGTGTGAGGCTGTCACACATCCTAAGATGAGATCTGTAGTCTACATCTTTATTAACAATGTTGAAATTTGATAGGAATTTTAACACTGAGAAACTGAATACTAAAAAAAGGCACAATGTTAAAATTGATCTAGAACTGATGATACAGGGTGTCATGGAAACTATCACTCAGGCCAGGCACTTTACTGAACTACATCTCCCAGAGAATACAAGGTTAACACCTCCTAAATGAAATATATTGTTTTTCAGTTATGGAGCTACATTTTTAACCAACAGTGCTTTGGAACAAAATCTATTTGGCCAAACTATGTCCTCATTCTACTATGTGGATAAAATAACCAGTCAAGGAGCAAGGCAATCAATAGCGCTTTTATCTTTTGATATAAACCCCACAGATATAGTTCAGACCTCTATTTCAAAATATATTTTAGTTACAAGCACTGAACTTACGTCATGAAGGGGAAATGCTGCTTTGTAGATTCCAGTGTCCAGTAATTTGTTAATGCCAAACTTTTTCACATTGTTTTTGGTTGCGTATTCCACACGGGACAAGATAAAATGAACCTGAAATGTATAAAATATTTTTATGTCTCTTGCAATCTGAAAGCAATCATACACAACTATACCTGTTTCAGCATATAATTGAGTTAAGAAAGGGTAACAAGTGCAGACAAAATTAATTGCACAAGGTATACGAATCATTCAAATCCCTCCTTTAAATTCAGGAGGAAGAGAAATGGGACAAATGTAAGGAATGTTTTCCTTCTGGTTTGTCCAGCCTGTTTCATAAATGACACAGAATTATTGTATCCCAAATATTCCTAATTTTTCAGGATGCTTTCATGAAGGTAATTGCACTTATTTGATTAAAGGAATCTTTTCTTTTAAGATTAAATGCTAAAAATACTCCATGGACTTACAATTCGGCTTCTAGTTGCAGGATTAAAAAATGTGTCTTTGTCTTGAATATAAAAGTTGGACAAATGTTCCTTTTGAAAAGGGGCAGTGAAAAACTCTTGCTCAGGTTTGATGATATTTTCATCCACTCTGAAGAATCGACTAAACCAGTTGAAAGCTGAGTCCCGGGTTTTCAGGTCATTGGGTTGCAGAGGTAATTTGATGTGCATAACCTCAGCGTATGTGCACAGCACTTCCCAAGGTGCATGCACTTTCACAAAAATAAGTTTTTCATCCAAAACCTGAAATGAAAGAATATTAAAAATATGTGTGTGAGAATATGAAAGCAAAGGACTTTTCATAACAGTTCTTAAACCATCCAGAATTTTCTCTCTTTACAGCTCATATATGATTACTCAAAGTCACATTCATTGTCCATCTCAGCAAATATATCACTAGCTTCTGTAAAAGCACTGACATGAGGTGGAAACACTCAAGCATATAAGGACATATAAAGATATATAAAAAAAGACAGCTAACTGTTCCCTTAATGCTTGCATCTCTTCAAAGTGTCTTACAAAGCCATTTAAGTCTAGCAATGCTTCCCCCACACAGGTTTGTTAGTGTTTGTACTACAAACACTAGTGGGGCAGCTGTGGCTTTGGAGCTGTCATTAACTCCCCAGCAGCTCAGGTACCACCCCGGGGTGACATGGCTTGATGGAAGCAGGCAAGGCACCCATGGGTGCTCCTGGGCAACATCAATTCCCAGCTTCATAGGTCAAACAGAGAGAGGGAAAGGGAAATCAGCTGAGACTGCAGAGAACAACAGCACGGGGCACATTTTCTCCCAGTTGCACATCCAAACCAGCACCAGCAGGAACCCCAACAGCCAGTCTCATCTCCTCTCTGCACATTGCCTGTAGAACTTCTATTTACACCCTGCATTAGTGAGTCTCAGCCGCACGAAATTACATTACGTAGCTTGTTGGCTCAAGAACATGGGTCAGATATCTGATCTAGCCTGGGGAAGCTTCCAGTTTCAAAAGTTTTCAGTCATGATCGTGGCGGAGTGACTGAAAACTGCAACATGTAAGTATAGGAAGAGAGTCATGTCAGACTTTCAGCAAGTGGTTTACTTCCTGATGAATGTGAAGAGCCAGGCTGCATCCTTGCACATGCAGCAGGAGGCCTCACTGCAGAAATCAGATAAATCCTGTGATGCCATGGATTCTGAGCCTAAGTTGGGAGGAAGGGACAAAGCCACCTTTTGTGGAACTTACTATATAGACAACCAACCAACCATCAACAAATTTAAAATGGAAGTGACAGTGCTGTTCCTCCCCGGAAGCCCTGGACGGAACACCACAGGCCTGCCGGGTGGGAGGGGAAGGGGCTCTGAGGGCCTCCAACCCTCCCTGCAAGAGACAGCAGCTCTGGCAGCTGGTGTGCCTTATCACAGCACTCTTGACCTGCCCACAGACAACATCGCAGCCCAAAATACACAAAGAACAATAGCTACAACTACTTGCACGGTGCCAGGCTTTGCGAGGAGCAGGGCCATGCGCAGGAGCCCTGTGCTTGCTCTTCTGGCAGGGCCATTCTGCCCTGGACAAACCACAGGCTTCCCACTCCTCCTACACAGCCAGTGTGGGAGAAGAGCCTCTCTGCAGAGCGTAGCCAGTAATTTTTATCTTCCAAGTGCTGAGCAAACACAACCTGTATAATCTCCCAAATTCCCATCTTTTATTTTGCAGAGGAAGCAACAGACACAAAGTTTAAAAGTTTTCACACCAGATCACTGACACCGCTAGTAGAAAAAAGGTGGGCCTTTTTCTCTGAGAGGAGAGAAATGTTACAATAAATTCATATATCCAGTCTCCTTATTCCCATAGGGGTGGCTTTGCTCTCAGACACGGCCGTTCGCACAGAAAAGAGCACTCACCGATCTCGTTGCTTCAAGTTGCAAGCCATTGTTTATCAGGTTTGATTCGTATGCTTGTCTCTTCCTCTGTTAAAAGATATTGAACGCTGTAAAACACCTGTTCCAAATTTCACAAATACGTATGCATAGAAGAATGGAAATGCCTCCCAAAATGAAGAATCGTTGGGTCATTATCTTTATAGCCCACTTGACAGCTACTGTGGTGATAAGTACAGTCTTACTAATCCTGATCAGTTTTTTTTTTGATCTGATATGCAATATTGCCCTCAAATGCAATTGTGGAGAATTCACTCTTATAGTTTCTGGTACATTACAGAGGTAAAAATGTGCCCCAATTTTTGAATTTTGAGAGCAACTACATCTGAAACTTATCTCTTTTACCTTTAGTCTCTAATTGAACTACTGATGGCAACCTCCTTCCTCTGATTAATCTGCCCTTTAGAAAGTCTTCATCTCAAGTGCTTTCTATCCCACTTTCCTTCCAGAAACCTCTAACTTTGTTCTTCTTGCACAGTAATCATATGAGTTCACATAGTGCTTCAAACTGTAGTAGGCCTCTACATTTTAGTCCATGGATAAGCATCCCCAAAGAAAGAAGCCGAGAGCTGTAGCACTTGTAAAGTCAGTGGTGTTACTCTAGGGGCATTCCATGTCCCCAGAAGGACATGACAAGTTTTCCTCAGTAAAGATGAAATTCAAGGATCATTTTAATTTCACTTCACTTCAGTTACCAGCACTTGGCAGATAATGAGTTACAAAAAAATTTAAAATGTCTTTGCAATCTTGAATTTGCTTCTCCACACACGACCTCTCCCCCAAAAACATGGAGACAAGCATGAAATATACAACTTCATGAGGGAATTATAAGAAATTTTGAAACTTCATGTGAAGTAATCCAATTTAAAAGCTATCTGCATCCACTGGCTCCTTCTCTGATGAGCTATTTGTTGATGTAAGTCAAGGGTAGCCAGCTCTCCCTGGCCTACAGACAGCATGTCAAAATATCAGCATGGGTAAGGGGGGGCAGCTGTAAGCAGTCAGGGCCAGGGAAGGGCTTCTTTAAGAAGTTTGCCAGAAGGAGATGACATTAATGCACTGGCGACTGATGGCTTTATTCTGAACCAGGCCAGGTTACGCATGCAGTGAGGTTCTCAGAGTGATTTGGTGATGCTACTTTCTTACTCCCAGATGCTTTCATGCCACTGGCCAGCCTTTTGGTTGTTTATATCCCCTGTGCTTAAAGGATTCTGCAGCTGCCACTACGGGAACTTGAAAAAAGAAGAATGGTCCAATGCTTTCTGTCACCTGGTTCTCTATAGCCAGACTAATTGCCTTAAGATCTGTGCTTACGATCCAGGCTGGTTGCTACTGTGAAGAACAAGAGTCAATGAATGAGACTTTACATAAAGTCTTTGGAACTTTGATAGGTACATGGATACTGGTCTTCAGGACTAGACCCAAGACTCACTCACTCTAGGGGGTGAAAACCAGATGTTTCAGCAAAAAGAGCAAAAATATTCAGGAGTTCCTCAGGAACAGGTCAGTTGTACTTCCACATAAGTTTCATCCAGTTCTTTAAAGACTGTTTTAAGTCCCCAAAGCAGAAAAAACAATTTATTCAAAACTCTAGCAAGTCTTGGAATTAATAATTATAAAACTGAATAATAATATAAACAGCCTACACCATTTTAATTTGTTAGTTCTCAGCTGCAGCACCTGTGTGTGGCAATGGTTATCTTTTATCTGTTTTAGGTTTTCTGCCTTTTTATTCCAGTGAATATCACCTTGTTCTTGGGTTAGGGAGACGAAGAGCCAAATCTGGTTTCTACTTTAATCAATACTTATCACATTTTTCCGCATTCCTCTCTTTCTCAGGATAAAACCACAATCACAAACTTTGTTAGCACTCTTCATGGAGGTACTCTCCACATCCCATTAATCCACTTGTTTATTGGTGATAGTATAATGCTGTTTATTTTTAAATTGTGCGTATATATGCATATGCACATCTATAATACATTGTATATATTTAATACTTTTTGTTATCTAGAATTTTGACGGTAGCTGAACCTTGAAAAGGACACAATATAGCTGTTTCCTGTGACATCTAAGTCTCTTCATTGTACTAACAGTGCTAACTTAGAATCCCAGATGTGAATGAATTTTTTCCTTACAGTAAGGTATTTCCTCTCCATTCTCCTCCAGCGATAAAGTTTCAAACTCATTCTGGCTTCTGAGTAAGCTACATAATGATTTCCTCTGCAATTTTTGTTATATCATAACTCAATCCCCTTACCAGATCATTAATATGTGTAGTACAAAACACAGGAGTTGTTTGTTGCTCCACTATTAACTCTTCTGCCATTTCATCCTACCTCTTTATTTCCTCCATATTCACGTCATTCTTTGTAAGGTGAGTAATACTGAATCATGAAAATATTTCAACCTGAGTTCTGCCTTGTGTCAGCAAATAAAAAAAAGCAGAGGGTTAAATACCTGTTTCGTTTTGCCCTAAATAGTGCAAAGAGGAATGCAGGGCGATTTTCATGTGTAGGAGTCAAATATATATTTTTTTTTAATCTTGCAATTCAGATTACTTTAATAATTTATTATGGCAAGGAGTTCCCCAAATTAATTTTGCCTTCAAAATCTTAGAGGAATGTTGACAATATTAAGGTTTCTAATAATGCATTAATGCAAGTAGTGAGAAACAAAGCCCCTGGGAGGCTTTGCTAATTAGGGGCTTTGCTATTTTGTATAAATGATTGAATTATGCGTATGATGATCTATGGAGGAGCTAGGCTTTTACCCAGAGGAGTCTATAGTGATTTTGCATTGACTGGGGAATACAGCATAAAGATATGATAGCTTATTAGGCTGGAAGGTGGAGACTGCCCAAAGTTTATTTTAGTATCCAGCATTTTGCTCAGCTACCTACAAGGCTAAATTGTAATAATAATGTAATCATGGTAATACTGCTGAACTAAACCCGACATGGATTTTGATGGTTGAATGGCTAACCAATAGACTAAGACACTATGGGATGCATAATCATATACAATCTTAAGAAAGTGAAAGCATAGTGTAAGTAAATGCCGAGTATCGCAGGCACGTAGAAGGGTTAGCTCTTGGGAGCTGCTCTTTCACCACAATGCTTTCAATGTCTGGTGATTGTCTTACCATCTGAGGAGACTAACAAGATTGTGGGTCTGGAAACTGGTAGCAGACCCCTAGCAGTTTTTTTCTCTGTTTTGTAAATGGTAGGGAGCACTTGCTTTGATTACAGTGACAGAAGAACACCAACTTATATCTTTGTTTAGTTTCTTTTGTGCAAAGATAAAAGTTCCCCACAACAATATCCATGTGGCTTCAGGGGAAAAATCCTAACAAGGACGGAGTGCTTGAATAGCCACCTCTGCCTCACCTGAGGGGCAACAGATAAATCACAGTCAATAAGAGAAAGAGCATGGGGCCCAAAGCCTCCCCCATGGAAATCGGCTAAAGGGAATGGAGAGGTTCATTGTATCAACATTAGCTGCCAGCTCTCACCATTTCTTTGATGGTATTTGAAAGCTTTTCTGAAAGTTGCAACTGTCAGCATCAGGAAATTAATTGATTGAGAAGCCCAGCTTCTCTAAGCTTCTTTCCCTTATCTTTGAAGATAATCATAAAAATGTGAAGCAGAATACACTATAAAGGCTGACACAAAGAAAGTAAACCCAAAGAACTCCAAATACATATTTTCTGAGATACCTTCTGATTTTAAGGCAGCCTTGTGATTTTCTGAAACCTGATTCATGACCACACAGAACTGACAATACTGCAGTCTGGCCCAGCTCTCAACAGTGGCTTCTAGTCAATCTGTTTGGAAAGCCCCATAGGAATGTGTGCAGTAACTTCAGAGTAACTCCTTCCTGCCATTTGTTTTCTCACCCTTCTGTCATATTTCCTTCCATCCATTAGGCAAAGTAGTAAAATTTAGGTTTGGGGTTGCCTCAGGAGCAAAGATTTTATTTCAATGAGTTCCTGCTTCAAAACCCAATCCATCCAGCAGAGACCGGGGCGGGTGTGGTTGCCCTCCTCCCAGTTTTAAAGATTTCACCCTTGTTATCAGACTTCCTGGGTAGGTCAGCTGGGCAAACCGTGGCCGTGTGGAGCCTGCCATCCTCTACTGCCTCAAATCACTGCATAAAATGTACTGCTCTTTCTGTAAACCCAAGTATTGTTCTGCCACCATTGGTGTGACTCATGCTAAACGGCAGGAGAAGTACAATTAGTTTTTTAAGTTATCCAAGCTTTTTTGTTTGCCGGCTATCTAAACTAAACAAGTCTAGAGGCAGGGAGTGTTCATTGTTTGCTTACGAAGACAAACATCTCTAGCCCCACTGAAATTCTCCATAAGACTGTACTTAAAAAAAAAAAAGACCTGTAATAGTCTTTAAAAATTATAGTTTTCACTTAATTGGAAAAAAAAAAATAAAAAAACCTGTCTATTTCTGTGAAGCACAGATTACTTTATGGCTGGACATGAAGGTTTTATCCACATTCCTTCTTAAATTACTGACAGTCTTTCCGTTTATTTCTGTTGGGGGAAGCAGATGGACTAGAATGACATTCTGCATCGATCTATTTTTAATTCGCCTTTCTGGTGCTGACCCTTTAGCTTTCAAAAATGAGTTCCTGGAGGACCCCAATAGATAAAACTGACATTTTGGAGCATTCCTGGAAAGACTGGTGATATTTAATTTTTGTTGTGATGGTAACCTATCCTGAAAAATAGGGTACATAAATTGTAGGTATAAAAAAACATGGTTTGGGTAGGAATTTTGATTGCTTGCAAGGTACTTTTTCTAGAATCTGCTCTTGACAGTTTGATTTTCACTAATGCTTGCAAAATTAATTGTATACCAACTTACAAAGGTTTGGAGTTTGAATTGAGTTGCATATATGAACCTTATCTGCTAACTTTTGAATCTGTGAATTATGTTAGAAACTTCCATGAGCATGTTATTTCAGAAGTTTGGCTTTGGCTCCTTTAAACAGATTTCAGTAACACATGAAGGTGAGGGAAGCACAGCACCACTGTGCATCTCCAAGTGCTTCAGAATCACATCTTTTTATTCCTTCTATCCAAATCACTTTCATGTTTTTAGTTATTTCCTTCTCTTCTCTTGAGTTGTTTTCCCAAGTATGCTGCTAATTAATAGACTCATGCAATTCTCTTGAAAAAAGGACAGAAAGCCACTCAAATCGAATATAATGACGGTCCCAGGACCCCACTCCTCTCTTGCTGGAGAAGAATAGGTGTATCTGTGCCCTGTTTCTCTGAATCCAGTAAATTGGCTACCTGGGTTGAGGGGTGTTTTTCAGATCCTTTTGACCTCAGTGAGGTGAGGATTTCACCCTAGGAGAACAGATTTCATTGGATCTGCTGTTCTTTAATAATGTGGATTTTCCAAATTCTGTGAACAATAAACATCTGGATAATAGCTCTATAAAACTGTCAAGAGAGTCAAAGAAAGAGTAGCATGAGCAAGGAACCTATTCAGGCTTAAAGCACCTTGAATTACACAAGATGCTGCCTATAAAATTTGCTATTTTCAGGTAATCATTGATCAGAGACGGACAGACAATATGCAATATTTAAAGGTGACAGTAAATGGCAATACTCCTCATCTTGATGTCTTGTATATCATCACAAGTGTAGAAGTCTTTTGTCACAGAAAAAAACCCTATAAGCAAATAAACCCCAGCATCAGTAAAGACAAGCTATCAACTAGGTTTTATGCCAGTACCTGTGGTAGGCCAAAATGTTAATTCTCTCCCTGGCATTCCAAGGATGCAAAACTGTACCATAAATGCCATCTTCCTTTCCATCTCAGACATAAGATATATGTGTTCTGTTTCTTCTTTTCTGATGTTCTATTCACCTTTTTGTTTTGTTTTGTTACTTAGTTTCTCTCCTTTCTCTCCCAGTATGTGTCAGGCAGGTCCAAAGGCAGCGCCCAGCATCCCTCTTGGGAAGAGGTACGGGAAGGGAAACGTTATCAGTGCTGCCAATGCCTGTGCAGCATTTGCTTTGGGAACGAAGATGGGCAGCACATGCAGCACATGGCAGCACATGCAGCTTCCTCTGCTTGTGCAGCAAGTGAACTCAAGTGAAATGAAGAACCTCTCTATCTTTGAGATGACTAAAGTATTTCTGTGCTGATCTGCATCTATCCCATCCTAAAAAGTTAGAAAGCTTACATCTATGCATATTTTAAAAGTCTGTTCCTGCAAAAACAAATAAAGGGAATGCATTTCTAAGCTGATGACACCTGGATGTGAGGCATTAGAGAGAGGGATCCAGCTCTTCTGAGCTGTCTCACAGAGTTTGGTTATGACCAGGTGACTCATTTCAGCTTATGTGACAGACTCATTGAAGAAAGCCCTCTCCTCACTCCCTCTTCTCCTTCCTCCACCTTACAGTGTCCTCTGGCACTTTACCTGAGGTGTAATGTTTCATGGTCAGCTTTGGATTTTTTCATTTGTTCCCCAGCTCAGTGTCATCACACTTGTGTCCTCTCTTCTTGTCCTTGGAAGACCTCTGTAACTGCCACTTCTTCATCCTTGTCTCTGTCTATGTTTTCTATTGCCCTTTCAGCACCCTATGTGTTCTCAGTACCAAAATTCTTGCCCATGGCTTCCACAATATCCCTATGGATTCAGATTCTCCCTGTCCATGGAAAACTGCTACTACTGCTGCTTTCAGCTTCCTTCTGACACATCCACATCACCCCAGTCATATGTCTCAATCTCCTGCCTGTACTTCTGCCAGCCATACAGCTGGCTCTTGTTCAGCTTGGTGTCCACCAAGACCATGAGGGCCTCTTCCACAGAGCTGCTTTCCAGCCACTCAGTCTTCAACTTATCTGATCGTTACTCTGATATAATCTTTTTCTCACATTTGTTGCGTGTAGGTAGACTGCTTCCTCTTCCTCAGCACACCACGGACTCAGTGTGGCTGCAAATCTTTGTAGGACTGAGACCTTTGAAACTAAACTTTTTTTACAAGAACCTTCTGCATTACCCACAATTTCCTGGTCTAATTATTCATAGCTTCATTCTGGCTAATGTCCTAACATTAATGCTACACTAAAAATACTAATCCATTGCTTACACTTAATTTCCATCACAGTTTGGAAAAGACACTCATTATATTTTTAAGTACATTTGGGCAATGGCCAAATATTACAAACATAAATGTAAAATGTTAATTGATAAAAACAATTGTTTCCAAAGGGGCAGCTTTTTGTTTCTAATTACCTCTTTCAATTAATTTTTATTGCTGATCCTGTGATGATGTGTAATGCAACATCCACCCACTGCAGGATTCCCTCAGTCCCTACTAACGACATTCCTTATGGCTGCTCCGTTAATGCCAACGACAACACTGTGTAATGAATATCAACCAGCTTAGCTACAGGCCTTTTTACTCCTACTCTTCTCTTTCTTAACTGCAAATCATTATTTGTATATGTGCTGCTTTCAGTGATATCTTTGTCCTTGCCTGGCTCTACCAGAGGCTGCTTCTGGAACATGGAGAGTTGCTAACTCAGAGAAGGAAGTGGGTGGGTGAGAGAGTGCAGATGCCAAGGGTACAACAGTCCCCTGGGTGGATATTTCTCAGGCAGTTCACAATTAAAATAGGTCAGTGGAATGGCTGAGCTTGTTTCTGTGGCCCTGAGTGCCATAATGAATGTAGTCCACTGATAGACCTACTAAGATAATTTAAAAATAATATTTAAAAATAATATATGATGGTCATTCACAGTTGCTAAGGACCATCAAACAGTCACTGGCTTGAATCAGAAATTTTTTGCAAGATCCTGGGGAGGGCCAAGCTGCTGGAGTGTCAAGGGAAGGAGGGTTTCAGGGAGAGATTGCCGTAGTCTGAAAATCTTGCTGTCTGATTCTAACTGGGCACTGGATACCAGACTCTTCTCACATCTCCTGAAGGGTTCCCTCCCAGGAGGATGCTCTGAGGTCACCTAGCACACACTAACAGACAGGATGTGCAGTGCTCTGTCCATTTACAAAGCAGCCTACTGGCTTGAGCTCACCCCTGTTCCCTGCTCCGTTTGGTGGGCTTCAGTTTCCCAGCTCCCAAGACTACTCCAAGGACAGGGCAATGCAATTGCCCTTCTGGGTGAGGACACTGTCCCTCCTGCCCATTGTTCTTAACACTGAACAAGTGATTCAGATTTTACTGAAAATGACTTACCTTTTGCTTTTTACGATCACTCCTCTTATGAGTCATTTTTTTACTTTCATCTTCATACACCAGAACAAAGTCAATTCTTCGCTGCCCATCGCTGAAGAACAAGGAGTCAGGCTTATCATCAAAATCAGCCTGGAAGGCAAGTAGGATAGGTTAATATGAAGAACTTTACTTGCCAGTTCCTTGCTTGGTTCCTGTTGCACGGTATTTCAGTGAACAGAGAAATATTGTGTCAGACTCATATAACACAAAGACAAAAGTGACAACAAAAGTAGCACGGGGTAGAATGGAAGAAAAAAGCCCCACGTTTAGGAGGTCTCTGCATGACATAGAACAGCAGAACGTTGACCTAACTTTGCTCTTTCAAAAGAACATATGAGCTTTTGGCAATGGGAGGAGTACTGGCATGCAGCACCGCTCCCGAATAATGCATCTGTCAAGTAATTGCACGCCGTCATGTATACAATGTCAGATAGTCTGTCTGCAAGATATGTTTTTGCCCAATGGGAGTCTCAGAATTAGTGCGCTCCCATCTGTCCCCTTACCTGCCAGAAGTTTAATCCTCTCTGCAATTAAAAAAACTCCACATAAAAAGCCCAGTAGTTTCATGCACCCTAATACCCAAACCCACCATTGCCCAGAGAACAAAGAGCATGACCAGGCTGCAGATGAATTCTCAAAATGGACACATTCTGTGAGGATATATTCCTCTTTTATTCACAACATCTCAGCAAGCAAAAAACATTGTTGTACACCACATATCCATCATGTTATAATATATGCCAAAATCAAAAGGATTAATATATCCATAAGCCATTATCTACTCCCCAGAGGACAGTAAGATAGATTGTCATATCCTCTAATAACATCTTAATCTGTTGTTTCGTGTGTGAAACAATACAGACACACTGATGACAAGGGAACCTGAATCCTCAAGTAATAACTTTGTAGTTTTTTAGAGAACTCTGAGGCTGCTGTCACATGTAACAACCCCTCCTTTCAGGTCATATATAGCTGTAATGTTATCAGAATCATCATGCGATGAGCACCAAAGCCTCGGGTATTTGGCCAGATACATGGTGTTAATGATGGCAGTGCCGCTGAAGTTGACAGGTATCAAATGTCCACAATGGGTCTCAGCATTGTATTAGAGATGGTAAAATCCCCAAAGGTGGCAAGACTCCTATACATATGAGCCTTGGCTTCCAGATGGCTGGGCATGCAGGGTGGCCCAGGGCAGGATCAGGCCAGGCAAAATGACCCAGAATAATCTCTCAAACATACCGTGCCTTTAAGGACATGAAAAAGATTTGTAGATGTCCCATTCCTGAAATTTCCTTGTCAGTGCAGACCAAACTTCATGAGGGATGTCAGGTCCAGTTTGGGGAGCTCTGGGATGTCTGGTCCATAGAAAAGCACATGGAGAAGTGGTTATGGGGTCAGAGACCCCTTAAGTGCAGACTGAAATGGTGTTTCTTCAACTGTGATAAAACTGAGAAGAATGCCAGTCTTCAGTCAGGAGCACCTCAGTTCCAGGGAGCATAAGGTGTTATAGGAACCACATTTGTCAGTGTTTCCAAAACAAAATTTCCCAGGAGTTTTATTCTAAACCTCTCCCTGCAGACTATTTTGCTGCTGTTTATTGTCTGAGTCAAAACAGTCGACCAAGATGTGTCTCCCCGTAATTATAACAAAATTTCCATATTTTAAGTAAACTCAGAGGAGTTTAAACTCACAATTTTTATTTTTTTTATGTTGTATGTGCAAAGGCCAGGATCTGCTGCAAAGAGGCCCTGTTTGCTTAGTTCTCTTTGAATTCCACCTGTGCCTAGAGATTTGTGACAAACCTGACAGCAAGCAGCTGATGACACACATATATGCATATATATATATATGTATATGCTGACATATGGCCTATATACACATATATTCTATGTTAGTTTCACAACCTGGCCTGGGATTAAGAAACTACCTAGGCAGTCACTAAATTAGCATACAACTGCACTCTGTGAATCAAGTTTAGGAAAAAAAACTGCTTTAAACTTTCAGAAGGCATCACCAGACCACAGTGACACTGAGTATCACCCAAAGCACGAGAAGTTCTAAATTCCTGAGAGCTCGGTGTGGCACAAGCCCATCAAGCAATCAGGCTTGACCCTGACGAGTTTTCCTGCTGCTGAGGACTAGCCCTGAGTGTAAAATGCAGCCCTGCTGCCACCATTTCCAGTCTCCTTTAGAACATAATCACGATGATTTCATGTTGACCAGGCTCCCTTCAGGAGGAAAGCATCAACAACAACAGCTGGCAGCCCCTGTTGGGAGCCAACAGCAGAGAGGATGTGGGGAGGTGATGGCCACTGCTCTCCCCCAGGACACCTGCAGGCTCCGGCCAGGCCTAAAATTGCTCCATATTGCAACACTGGAAACACAGAGCCCAAATCTTGTGATAATGAATCAGGAGGGGAAGTGCCACTGTGAAAACCAGGAGGTTTTTTTTAATTGGGCTTCTTTGCTTTTTCATTCCTCCAAACAGTTTTATAATAACTTCCTTTTAAAGAGACAGAGTTTAGTTGCGAAATTCAAGCACTTGAAAGCAGAAAAATAATAGTAGCTTCAAGTTTTTTTCACTATAGCTTTTAGCTTTTTCCTATATGACCTATCTACAGGATAGAAAAGAAAGAAATGGCAGAGACACACATCAAATCAAGTTTTCATCTAACAAGTTTTGATCATAATATGTGATTGCATAACTTCACCATTTAAATAATTTTCCTTTAAATGTGGTCTCCTTTAAGCTTATAAAGCTTTAAGCTTTTTTAAGCTTTTAGGAGAAAGTTCTTTACTGTGAGGGTGGTGGAGCACTGGAACAGGTTGCCCAGGGAGGTGGTTGAGGCCCCTTCCCTGGAGATATTCAAAGTGAGGCTGGATGAGGCCCTTGGCCGCCTGGTCTAGTTGGGGGTGTCCCTGCTGACTGCGGGGAGGTCGGACTAGATGACCTTTGGAGGTCCCTTCCGGCCTGGACCATTCTACGATTCTATGATTCTGTAAAAATAGTATGTAATTTAGCAATGACTGGCTTAACTGGATTGTCAATAACCAGACGCAAAGCATGCCTGTTAATCAGTATTCTGACTCATGAATTTACATACATTATTTCATTCACATGAGAATATATCTTAGCATATGCATACACCTTTATATATATATATCTAAAAATCAAACTATGCATATGTATAATGGAATATAGCTGAAATCAATACTGGACTGCTTGAATCCAGATACACAGAAGTTCACTAATGAAGCTAACTTCTTAAATGTAATCTCTACAGCTTCTAATCATGAGGGCATTTTTCAATTGACTTATCCATAGCCACTTTATATATCAATAAAATAATAAAGAATTGAGTCATAAGCCTCAATACTTAAGAGATCAAGGTAAGACCCACACAAATAAATTGTAATGTAATGTTAAGTGTTGCTCAATTAAAAGTATGTCGTAAAATGCAAATGGGAATGTAATAGTTAAGATTCTGACAGCCACATTAACTGAGATATGTGGTGTATCTTGTAATCCCTACTGGATAGTCTGTAATGAAAAATCATATATTATTCAACAGAATTACCAGGGGAAAAACAAGGCTGGAAATCAGAAAAGATGTGCTGTACTCTGAAGTTAATAATTCCTTTGAGACAATGTTTGTTTTTAAAAAAATATTATTTGACAGTATTACAAATGTTATTATGATACAAATGCACACAAGCCTGTGTGTGTAGACACGTAAGTTAAGGGGGCTGAAATTCCGATACATATTTTTTCTTAAGTATCAGTAGCAAATGATAACCCAAAATAATGAACAGGCCCATTGGTACCTCTTTGTTTTGGAAGAAACAAACACAGGGTCTATTTACTGCACTTTCTAATTTTCTTAGCCTCAGCATAATCACATTTTAAGTACTGACGGAGGCAATCAGTTGTGTGCTCTAATGTTATAATAACACCCTAGTGGACAGCAGGTTAATATTGATTAACACCATTAATAAATTAAAAAAACCCACAACATTTAAGTGTAAAATACTAATTATATTTACCACATACCCCGCAGTGCTTCTGAACCCTCCAAGTGCTGTACAACCAACTGCTTGCCTACCACCAAGAGGCAGGGAACTATTAGCTGCTTTATTAACAGAAGGAATCCAAAGGAGGGGAGGGCCTGGCAGTGGAGAAAGCTTTTTGGAACACTTAGGTTACTCCCATGTGGGCTAGCCTGAAGGCAGCACGGCCACATTTGTGTGGGTGTACCTCTGCGTTTCAGTTCAGGGCAGGGTCAGATCAGGTGAGCATCGGTGGCTCTTCACTCCAAGGAATGAGACTGGAGGTAGCCTGCAGTAAGAAAAACCCCAGAAATGTGTATAATGCAGCCACCACCTCCTCAGCACTAAATTCTTGTTCTACAGACCTGCCGTGTGGGTCCTGGCTACCAGGTGATGAAGGCACAGCTGGTGGAATCCTACCAGAGCTGGGCCGTGCCGCACTGGTGCAGTCACACTGAAGGTCCCTGGCCAGCCTTGATCAGTCTCTGCCACACACCCCCCAACCTCTTCATCCTCCCCAGCTCTGGCCACCCACGGCCACCTCAGCAAAGGAATAAGGAAAGAGCTTCCTGTGTTCTTTGTTAAGCCCAAGCAGTCATCAGTAAACAGCATCTGCTCTCCCAGACCTCGGGACAGAGCAGCACTTGGAAAAGGGACAAGTGGGACACGAAGACAAGCTCGCCCCTCCATGCAGGGCTGTAAAGGCTGAGGTAACTGTTTTGGCTTCAAGTGGCCACGTCATGGAACTGACCCTCAGCCTCTTGACTCAGAGCTGCTCATCAGGAAGGAGACTACCCTGTGCTCCTCCCCAGGTATAAATGGGCTGGCTGGTATCTAAGGGGAGTTGCCGTGTCTAACTCTTGAGACCGTTCCTGTAGCCATGGCTACATGTGACGCCTGCAGCAGAAGATGAAAGGAGACCATGATAGTGGGAAGCTCCCTTCGGCAACAGCGATGCTCCATGCCAGGGGAGAAAAACCGGTGGCATGACAAAGAAACCCATCTTCACTTTCCTAGGCTTCTCTGGGCATGACACCGTTAAACACACAGCAGGAATAATGGTGGGAAGGGCAGCATGGAGACAAGCACGAAGAAAAGTATGTGCACAGGAATTGCAGTTATTTATTGTTTACTGCACCCTGAACAAGCACAGTATTGTAAGCTGTATTTTTTAAAATAACAAGAGATTCTGCAGCAATGACTTATCTAACTGGAAGGATAAAATAAGTGCTTTATTTTGTCCACATGAGCCTTTGGTGTGACTGTCAATAGCACCAAATGTAATCATTACTGGAGGGATAAACTGCTTGTCTGTGACCTCGCATAATTTTCAGATAGGCTTCAAAACAGGTTCCTGCAACGTGCCAGGGAATAAATCAGTCCTGGGAAACAGGAGAGCAGAGCAGAGCTGTGTAACATCACCTCTGCTGACAGGCACCTGCAAAAAAGCCCTCTGGCTGGAGCACGGTGACAGTCTTGCAGGGGACCCGCAGGTTACACTTCAGTTGTGGGTTTTACGTAGGTGAAAATTTACGAGTCCCTGTTTAGGAGCACAGTTATTTCTTGCTACAGTCCTCAGGAAACTTCAAACCAAGTAAATAAAAAGGAAACAAATTATATTACCAGGATATAATGAAACATGATTATTTGTAAAGTGCTTTGAGGTCATCTGGAGAAAATGTTACAGAAATATAAAGTTCTTCTTACTAACACAGCTATATAACAAGATCTTTTACTACTTTATGTTCTAAGTGATCAATAGAGACAACTTTCTGACATTAAGACCAACACAAGCATTTACTTCTGGAAGATATAAAAAATATATATAATACATAAGATACTCCAGGAAGATACAAGTTTATTTGCATACCATTCCTAACGTTGGTCTGTCTCTGTATGGCCATAAAACTGTTGTGCCTTTAACATTTTTCCTTGTGACTCATATTTGCTAATAACAACAAAGAACTGTTTCAGTTCTGTTTTTAGTAACAATGAGATTATCAGCAAGCCTTTAACCAGAAGGTGTTTTTTTTTCTTTTCTTTCATTTCCTCAACAAGCAAAGAAATTTTTTATATGTAACACACTGAAATAAACTGAGACTAGAGACACACAGAGTGGAAAAATGTGGGGTGTCATCACAGTCATACGTTTCTGTCAGGAGAAAGCGGCTGGTGACGGGCCAGGCATCGGGATGCCTCGTCCCCTGCGCTAAGTTTGGACCAGACACCCACTTGACTTCCTGCCTGAGCGTCACGTCGCTGCCGGCTGCAGAAGGAATTCCAGTCACTCCCCATTAGAAAGAGACCACATGTCCCTACTTCTAAAGAAAGGTGAAGGCAGTACTCTGCTGAAAACCTGCTTTTCAGTACCTCCTGTCCTTTTCTGGCTGCGGGAGCCGGGAAATTCACTCTTTCAGACTTCCCTGAAGCCTTCTCACTGCAGAAATTGTATTTGAGGGGCAGCATAATAGACCATTTGAAGAAGTTATCCCCTCCTCTGCAGATGTTGACTCTCAAAATAAATATACTGCTACATTTCAAACTATCTACCTATAAAGCAGGTAAGACTGCAAAATAAACATCTGAGAGCTGGAAAATGCTTGAATTAAGGCTACCTATGCAGTTTTGTCTGCCTTATAAGCATTGTTTATGATACCTTACTTAATTGCACAATGCCATGCCATACTTCTGCCCTCCTTGTAGTAGTTAGGGAGTACTCCTTATTTTCTTTATTCAATGTCTTTTTTTTTTGGTTACACCTCATCTGAAGAGCCTGAACACCTAAAATGGGGATTTGCATCGCACTGTGCCTATGGTACTCTCCTCACAGAGTCTCAATTTTTACAAATGTTGATAAATTTAATTTCACAAGATTCCCTGTGAGAAAAAGCAACAGTACAGCCCTCATTTTAACGGTGATAACATAAAGCATCCAGAGATCAATGCCAAAACCTGTTGACTGTCTCCTAAATTTAGAGCTCTAGCTTGAGACACCGGGACAGTGACATCTTTCCACATTGCTCAGCAATTGTCTCCCTTCCAAGAGCAATACACTCACTTTCAGGTCCGTATGTGACTATTTGGAACAAATGCAAACAGGGTCACAGATGTTCCCTTTCACACTCAGGAAATGAACCAAAGCTGGATGTGACTTTGCAAGTCTTGCTCAGAAACCCTACAGCAGAAGCAGGGATAAAATCTAATTATCTTGGACTGTATTTAGTTTCTCTACTCGTAAGAACCTTTCATTTTTTCCCGGCAATTTCCTGCCACATTTACACCTTGCTGAAGTACTACAAACAGCATCCTCATAGAATTTGGTCTTTTTGGAGATTAATGTCCCACTTGTGTGCTGAATGAGACAGGGATCTTGTGGCAAACTTAGTATCTGATCCTCTAATTAGACACAGCACCAGAAGAAGAACAGGACCATTTCTATTAGCCAATAACTTACTCAATTTTGGCTACTCCAGGACAACTTGCAAAATCAAATCAAATTTCCAGAATGCTGCCAGCTGCAAAGCATGGTCTAAGTTTAGACAACAGGTGCAGTACTTACCTCTAGTCAGTCGTTTAAGGTTAGGCTTCCTATTCACCTTCCATTTCTAGCAACAATTAGCACTCACCTGTTTCACAGACAGGCTCACCAGATCTCAATTTTATCTTTCTGGCCCCTCCAACCCACTGAAACTGCCCAGTGGCCAACAAGGAGGAAATGACATGGAAGGAGCAGTGCAGAAAGGATGCTACTAAAACTGAGCAGAAAATACAACTGCTGGTAAACATGAGTAACCAAAAATAAAAATTGATTTTGACAGTTGATTTTCAGTAGAAATAAAAATAAGTTCTACTAAGATTGCTCAGAAGAGACTGTTCTAACCACAAGGTATACGGCATTCCAGCTGTTTTGATGCTATTTCACTTCATATAAATACATTAAAAAAAATGTCATTGAACCACAAGGAGAGTCCAAGAAGGATTTTCACACCATCCTAGTCAGGGCACTCAGCTGGCAAATGGCAGATCCTGGTTTCATCTTGTGTTCCAGAAAATGCTTAAACATTTTTCCTGAGACCAAATCAGCTTTAAACCAAGAACACCCTGCTGCAAAATGCTGGGGCAGGGGCAGGGGAGGTGAGGGTATCCAGCTTCCAGAAGGAAACTAATTTCCTGATACTTTGGGTATTTGTTTCCTACAGCAGAAGCAGGAATAACCTCCCCTGACCCATACCTATGACAAGTACTCAGCCAGCAAAGCTGCTAGAGCAGCTCCCCAAGGCTGTGGTGCACCTTGGTGCAATGAAGGCTGAATCCTCTCCTTCATTTATGCTGCTTTTGAAATGCTCTACTACTACAGCAATCCTTTGTCTCTATCTTTTATGAATCTGTTTCCCATTTCAGTTTGATATGAATCAAAATAGCTGTCAGTTTGGTGGTCAAGCTGGAGAATAAATTATCTAAACAGCTCCAGTCATCATATCTACGTATAAGACAGGGCAGGCTTAATTCACCCTCCTGAATTTGAATGCTTGATTTACATCTTTTATCTCTTTAGCTCATTTTAAATTGTATTGTATGTTCTCCTAGTTATATAAAGAAAACAATGTATTTCCTTATGTACAGAGAAATCAGCAGGACCTGAACCTCTGCAGTCGTTAACACAGACCTCCTCTTTGCAAGCTAAAGGGGTAACCAGTAGCTGTGGAAGCAGGCTGTTATTCCTGAAGTAATATCTAGAAGACAGCAGTAAAAGAAATGCAGAGGCAGGTTCAGTTACGTGTAAATAGCTGATAGTTTAAATGTCTCCTTGGACTGGGCTGACAGGGAACCAACTCCAGCTCTCGTTGCTTGGTGGCACCATTATGGTACTTTCTTGAGGAGTTTCTCTATGTGAAAGCTATCATAAAGCTCTTCGGTGCCCACAATTAATTGGTCCAACGAGAAATTCTTGACACTGATGAACCTGTTTGTTCATGCCTTGTTCTTCTGTAACACTGATCCACTTGTGGAGGTAGCTTGAGTAGAGAAGACAACCAAAACGCACCCAAAGCCAGTGACACTAACCTCTGTCATTAGAACAAGGAAACACAGGACAGGCTTTTATGATGTATAGAGTTGCCCTATTAGCTTTAGGATAAGTATATGATTTTACACCTTTTTAAATGCAGGCTTAGAGCTATCTCTTTGCACAACTGCAGACCACACTTGTACCGTTCTAGGGGAAAAAATAAAATTGGACTTAGCAGCATGCCAGTTGGGCATCAGGTTGGCAATGCATGTGCCACGGCAGGGCTTGTTGGGGTCAACTGGCCAGCCCTTAGAGATAAGAGATCTGAGGCAGGGGATCTTCAGCTACAGCCAGAAGCCTATTAGCTGCAGAAAACATTAGGTGAGCTGGGGAACTTTGGATAAAGGGAATGGACACCTCCAGGCCTTTTTTATTCTTACCACTTCAGTCTCCAATGGGAGTAAGGAATTTCTTGGTGTTTCCAAGCTTTCTGTAAAAATCCTGAACTCACATGCCAGCCAACTAATACCTGAGTGTGTATGAATCTATAGGATATGTGTGTTTATATGTACGGTGTGTTCATAACTATTTATCGCTGCATATACACATGGAAATCCTATATATGAATGTATAAAATTATTAATAGACAGGAGTGTGTATAGAGTGTGTATCAATATATAGTGAATATATATTCATCACTTTTAATTGAGTCCAGTGCCTGTGTCAACCTGTACTTTCACATCTGAGTCAATGACTTCAGGTACCTTTGGGGAAACAGAGATACAGCAGCTCAGATTCAGTTGCACTGATGAACTGCATGTGCTGCAAATGCAAAGGAACGCCAGTTTTCTGGAACAGCTACTGACTGTTGCATATCTATACAAGAAAAGATTACAGGTAGCCATAGTTAAAGTAAAGAAGTACTCACCCATTCAGGAGTATGAAGGTTTTGCTGATCTGGCACAGTTCCATAAGTGGGAATAATCATCTGGTTCAGTTCCAAGACTAAAAATAAGCATAAAAAAATTAAAACATTTTAGTGTTTCGTGTGGTATGTGTTTTGGTGTTGTTGTTTTGGTTTTGTTTTTTTTTTTAAATTTTATTAATGGTTTGTGGAGAAACTATATTTCTCCACAAATTGCACTTACTTGGCATTTCAGAAACAGAATGTTTGTGTCTCACACTTCAGTTATAATCAGCAGGTGGCAAGAGAGCAAAACATAGATTTTGCCAGGATGACAAGCTAATGCTAGGAGAGCATCCTGACCAAGTTACAGTGATGCAAAGCACCCCTTTACTAGTATATGTTATTCAGTGTTCAGAAACTAACCACACTCTAGTAGTAGTTACATTTATCTTTTGATTAAATAAGGTACCAGAACCGTCTCCATCTGTACAAATAACCTGAGCTCACGCTGACTGTACTTGTCAGGCAATAACAGTACCAGGGAATTCTTCAGAAATCCTGGAAGGGGTGTGATACAGGCAGTGATGCTGCAGCATTCATTCTATAACAGGAATGATTTTCACATAACCTAATAACACACCTACAAGTTCAATGTGTATTGATGTTCCAGTGACTCCTCACCCATTTTGCCAATCTCTTAAAAACCAACAACCTGAATTCAGCAGACTGAATTGCTTTCCTGAAAATACAGTATAAAATAGAAATGATCTTGTGAAGTATGCTATTCCATGATAACATTATCAAACTCACTGGGAAAAATGACCACCAGATCAAGCAATAACACGCAAATAACTGGATAACACACAAATCCATCCTAATAAAGCTGTTGGAAAGAAGTGGACAGCTGTTGGAAAGCTGTTGGAAAGAAACTCTACAATCACTGCAAGGTTTAGTTTCTTAACAAGCATTTTTGGGTCTTAAGAAGAAGTCAGATAACATCCTGAGGCTGAAGATAACATCAAGTGGCTGAAGGGAGAAGGCTGCTTTCTGCCTATGCATGGCAGGCAGATGGAACCCATGTGTTATTTTTAGATCCTTAGAACAGTGAGGTGTCTTAGCCAAGTTTGTCCTGCACTGCAGAAAGGGTCATCCATAAATGCAAGTGCTGTCTAGAGAGGATAGCCTCAACTTATCAAAAAATGCTATAATACTAAAAGAAAATCCCCAAACTCTACAACAATCTGTTCCATAGTACTCTTAGAAGGAAAGCTAAACACCCATTAGATACAATGCCAGGACAAACATTACTGATACGCATGTTTGTTTTGGTTTTTGTTTTTGTTTTTTTGGGTTGTTTCTTTTTTTTTTGGCTTAAAATCTTCATTGATATATGGCCAAATTCTCAAGAATTTTTAAGAAGTGATGCTCATTTATACCAGCTGAAGATATGTCAAAACACTTAGAAACGGAGCACAACAAGACTGCTCCTTACAAACCAGCAGAATTCTCTCATGGCCTCTAAGCAAATGAAGTCTCTGGTTTAAATGCTCTTCCATAGAGTTTGGTAGGGGCTTCCTTCCAGATGTTGAACTGTCAGTTTCCAGATTTCTACTGTGGTGATAGTGTATACTCTAGGGAGGAGACAAAAGCAAGTCCATGAATTTTTCCATCAGCATTGCTTCAGAAACGTTTGAGTCATAACCCGTTGTTGGCCCAGTTGAATAATCAAAATCCGTGAGGTCTCAAAAACGTTAAATGTTTGCCAGCAGTTGAGAGAGCACAGGAAAATGTGGACTTGTGTAGCACACAGCCATCACATGTTGAAACCATAATATGAGGACTCAGAAAACATGAGCATATCCCAGCAGCTGCTGCAAGATTGCTGTATATGCACATCATTATATTTTAATGCGTGTTCAGCTCAGACTAGTGTGAGAAGGTCAAATACATATCCTTGATGTCAGGGTAATGGGCATCACCCTACATTCCTTAGGGCATTCTTTATTCTCTACCTGGACACAAAGATTTCCAGATACAAAGTGCTTCTGAAAACCCACAGAAGAGGGAATGTTTCTGTCCATGTATAATGGGGAGGGTGAAGGAGAAATATAAGCAGCTTGCTTTGAAATATAAACATCTGCTCTGAAACTTGGTGTGCCACTACATGAAACAAGCAGATGTGGACATAGACAGGAGGACTTCTGCCAGCCACTGAACTGCAGTAATGAGAATAATGAGTTAAAACAGCCTTTTTTGCAGAGTCCTCATGATGTGCAACTACACCCCCCTTATCAGTGTTGTCTAGAAATCCCTTCAGCCAGAACTGAAGAGAAGGGGGAAACGTGGCATTCACAGCAGGAAGGACAACTCTGGTTCTCACAAATCCTGATGGAGCTGGGGCTGGCCAGGAACACCCTCTGGAGAAGTTTATATGTGACTACGACTTGCTTCTCGATGCCTTTGGCCAGCGTATCTTCCCCATATATGGTGACTGTCATGCACACTTTATCAATTTACCAATATTTAGCACCTTAACACATTGGTTACTTGAAATACCGCTCAGTTCAGTCCCCGGGCCATTGGTCCAATGAAACGACTCATGCAAAAGGGACCTGCCACTCTCACTTCTTACAGGACACTAGCCCAGAACTTCTCTCAAATTAAATACAGATTAATGTTTGTGTGAAGCCAAATCTACAAAGCTTTGACACTACCTGAATGTGTACTTAGGTAACATTTGTTCTGGCAATGGATTACAGGGACAGCTGTGCCAATCTGTGCAGTTTTTACCTGGAAGAGACTGCTCCAGTTGCTCAGAAATACAAAACTGGTACCTGCAAAAACTCAGGTTTGCTAGAAAAAGCTGCACCTACACAAAGTGCTTTTCCTACCCCCAAAATCACTTCATTTACTTCTCTCATTTTCCCTCCAGCATTATGGTAAGGTCAGTTTTAGGTATGGAGGACAAGAATGAAAATTGCAGCACAAACATTTGGGGCTGGACATCAGGAAAAGCTTTCTAACAGTGTGAACAGGAGAAGAGACTGCCTGGGAAGGCAGGTGAGGTCATATGAGGTCTTCAACATCACAGATTCTTCAGTACAGATTAATTAAATATCCTGGAACAATCTAGGCCAAGTTGAATCCGTCATGAACTGGAGGATGGATTAGATGAGCTTTTGAGGCCCGTTCCAGACCCAGTTTCCTCTGAGTGTAAGTCTGGTTATAGTGTTCTCATAGTTATGTCCAAAAAAGACCACTGAGCTGAGATGTTATATTAAAATAATAATTCTGCTTACCTGTACCTTCTTCTGAAACATTGTGACTCCTGTTAATGTTGCATCGGAACACATCAAGTGTAGATGCTTATATGCTACCACTCAGGCAAGTAAAGCAAAGAAGGTGTTAGGGAACAAAGAAATCTCCAGGATTTGTGCTGGCATACTCTGATTTTAATTGACTGATACATTCGGTTCTATCTTTAAGCAATCCTGGCAACATATGCTTTTGCCAGAACTTTTTATCTTATTTCTTTGAATTGGAATCATAGATTTTGAGTTCCTGCTTAGTGGTACCAGTTGGTCTTTGATCTAGTCCTTACAAAAGATGCCGTTGTAAAAATTTTAAGTGCTGAATCTGTGCATACTACTTTACAAGAACTGAGCTGCCAATATATCAGTGGTATATCCAGCTGCCTGGAGATCGTTCTGCAATCCAGCCAGGACACTGAACTGCGCTGTCAACATTTCACACCTTACCTCAAACGTGCCTATACACAAGTATACTAAGAAGTCTCTGTTAATCCCATGCTGCCTCTTTATAACCTGTGTATATCCCATACTGTTGTCCAGGCCATAGGAGATGAATCCTGCTGCTTTATGAAATGAATCCACTGGATTCTATCAGTGATTTCTTTTATGAGCTTTCTCTATGGCTTTGCTTTTTCACAGGTTGGACATCATTTCTGACTGTATTGAATAAATTCCTTGAGAGCAAACGTAAAATGTCCAGTCCTTTCATTAGCTAATTGATATTGACACTGAATGGGTTTGCAAATTCAGTGATCTTCCCACTGAATAATTAAAGGCTTTCATGAACGCTACTAGTAGCAATCTCTGCCTGTTGCTATGGCAGAGGTGAGAGTCTATGGCACACTGATAGTCATGGAAGCTGCTCTTCCTTTGGAATAAATATAAGGAAAAATTAAACCTTTCCCTGGAGTCTGAATTGTGAAATAATGGAAGCTGCCCAAAGTACAGGCAATAGGGATGAAACAGGTTTTTTGAGACTGTAAATTAAGAGGCTTGAGAATGGAAAAAAAAACAGTATCCAGAAGTGAAAAGAAAGATGCTGTCCAAAAAACATTAATGACAAGAAACCCACAAAGATACTGGATAAGCTGATGTTTGAAAAGAGCACTGGGCTTGGTTCTATAAGCAAGGACATTGCCAAACATGCCTGAAGTTTCCAAATTTTTTGTGCCAAAGAAATTCTTGGCTGCTATCGATTTCCTCTCTAATGGAAATAATTAAAGGGGAAAAAGGGCAGCAGCACTCTTTAAGCTTGCAAATCACCTACAGAAGCCAAATTAATGGACACAGAATTATTCTGACAAATTAAAAAGGTTTTACAATACCAAGCTCATAGTATCCAGTATTTCACTTCCCTCAACAAACCCATGAGACGTTGCAAAGGACAAGATCTCAGCCTTGGCAATGAACAAGGTACCTCATGAGCTATCATGAAAGCAAAGCCAGGAAGCAATGTCTGGAATCCTCCAGGGTCCCCAGGCCCTTCTGCTTTACTGCAGATACCCTATCACCTCTCACTTCCCTCAGAGTATTTTGTAAGAGTACTCACTGTCTGTCGCAGAAGTTTTAAAAAGTTTAAGTCCCAAATCCTGTTCTTACAGGGGGAATCCCTTTGGTGGGATTTGCCTGCTCCATAGGGTGCCTCCTCAATAAGCAGGGAAGTTTACAGTATGGTTACAGAAAATGAGTTGTTTCAAAGCTAGAGCACAGTGTTGGGGCACGTCAACTTCTCTGCACCACCAGCTGCACTCACAATGCCACCCCACGGGAAATGCAGGTGGGAAGCACGGGAGGAAAGGGTAGCAGGCATTGACCAAAGGAGAACACTGAATAGATGGCGTGTTTCAAACCCCCACCCTAGCTTAGCCCACAGCACTGCCCTCGTGCAGCCGTGCCTTCTGCAGCAACATTCGCTGCTTATCAAAATGTAAAAACATAAATACACTATTAGACACATCCAGGTCTTTCAGGCCTCAAACAGATTGCAAAGAAAATTAATATAATAACAAAATACTTCACTGACTGGAAAATATCAGGAAATATTTGCATGCAATTTTTATGTGAATCGACACATTCCTTGAAATGTTAGTTTGGCAGTGCTGTCACCACATTAGAAAAGAAAAAAATAGTCATTAGTAAGGTCTATCTGCCCTAATGAAAATCAAATGAGGATATCGTATCAGGTTTGCCACCGTGAGGCTCAGAGAACTGGATGGAGTCAGATCATTCCCATCTGCTGGGATAAACAAGAAGATCCAGAGACAGTGGGTTTTGCCCAGATACTGCTTTCTAAGTAGAGCAGATCCTGTACCACACACCTCCCCAGAAAACAGACCAACATTGTGGTTGTATCTCCCCATCTTGGCAGGCTGCAGTCGTGCTAGCAGAAGATTGGTTTTGTGATACCATCACACACGGCACCCGGGAGGCAACCAAGCAAAAAGCCCCACCTCACAGGTACTGTCTCAGAAGCCACGAGAAGGCATGAGGTAAAATACCAGATATTTACTGAGACCTGGGATGAATGAAAACTGCTCTGAAGCCCATCATCCAATCAAGTCAAATTACTTTCACTTTATTTCTTAAAAAAACACAAACTACTGTTATCTGGAATAAAACTAAAGTTTCAGAGAGCTTAATCTTCTCAAAAAGGGTGTCTTGACACATCCAAGACAGGGTACCATGTGAAGAAATGTCAATTACTGTGTTGAAACTGAGGAAATAATAATGAGGGGAGAGCATCCTTCGCAGGTGAATCAGTCTAAAGATCTAGAGTCATCCCTGCATACCAGCAAGGGATTGCAATAAAGCCACTGTCCTGAAGGGGACTTTATGTAGCTGGCACCTTCCTTAAGAATATCCAGCCCTCTGTCTCTTGGTCCAAAACCAATAAAATTGTGGTACTGAAGTATCAAAAAGGCGGAGAACGGACAATACAAAGTAGTTTCCCTACTGAGCAAAGATTTTGTTTTCCCAAAGCTTAACACTTACCCAGAAAGTGAAGATATTGTTATAAACATGACTACAAGCCCTGAGGCTATGATCAAAGAACACTTCGAATATATGCTATTTACCCTAGACAATACAACTGCTTTCCTTCCTGTCAATTTATATCAGATTATTAATATATTAGTTTTATACTTGTATACATAAAATCTAAAACCCAGTCTAATAGTTATTTCTAAAAAAAGCCTGTTGGAACAGATCACAACCTGTTTTAAGGGCTAATCACAGAACAAATATTTTTTCAGTTAAATGTAACCTGCTCAAGCCATATGTAATATTTGCTGAAACCTGAAGTGAAATAAAACCATTGCACAAGTCGTTTTTTATTTTGGAAAGAAGAAACTGTTGGACTGATGTACTGTTTTTGACAGCCACAATCTCTTTTGCTGCTGCAGAACATTTCTTTATTACTTCATATGTTCAGTTTATTATATAAGAGTAGTGTCAGAGCTAAGAAACTATTTAGGAGCTGAAAAAGCAAGAATATGTATTTTCCTTTTAAAATCTATAAATCAAAGAAAGAAAGAGACAGAGATCCATAGCTCTAAAACAAAATTAATCAAGGCCACTAACTTCCTTGAGTTATTTCCTTTGTTAAAAAAAAGTCAGTTTTAAATGTAAAATATCCTTGATGATCTTGATCCTTATATATCAAACCACATATAAAGCAGTTTCATTTAATCACCTAAACAATTTTAAACAAAAAACCCCATCAAATCCTCCTTAGCTAGGATGATATGTTATCTTGATTTCTTTCACTTCACAGAGTAGATGAATAAACACAAAGAGTTACGAGAATAATGTCTTAGGTTATCATTCCTAAATGTAGGTCTAATCTTTTTACCTTGCTCATTGCTAGGTGGAGACATTATCTTTTTGATGGTTAAAGGTCTGTCTGGGTTTTTCAGACCAGCTCTACTCTGGGACACAGTTTCTTCTCTGCTCACATATAAGGGCAGCCATTAAGATCACAAACTATCAATGTCTTGACTTCATTCCACCTAACTACTATTGGCTTGCATTTAGTAGCATTCAGTCTTTTAAGTTTAATTATTTGATTGGAATGTGTTTAGTTTTATTTTGCATTGTAGACCTTATTTGAAGAATACATGCTACTAAACCCCATATTCTTCACTTTCTGAAGAATTATGTATTTGAAGTGAAATGAATTATTTTTATAGCAAATTATACTTAATAACCTATTACTTATAGTTAATAAGAGATCTTCTGTGTGAAAGTCTTGTTCTCTTCTAACGGTCGCCTGCAGTCTTACAGTACATGAGAAAACCAATGACAATTAGTAATGCCAAAATGGATTTCCAAGCTGTCAATAAATTATGCTCTTTGTGCACTCAGACAAGGCAGATCTGCAGGTATCATCAACCCCAAACCAAATCTATGCCACATTTTTAGAAAAACACAGATTTTAATTTCAGACGCCCAAGCATAACTAATATAAAGTTATAGATGTTGTTGGATCACAAAGGGAGTGAAACGGCCTTCTTGGAAGATGACTCTTTCATGTTTGAAAGACTATTCTTTCCATTAAGTTATCTTCTCTTACAGCTGTGCAAACAAAGGATTGAGAACATGTGGTATGACTTTCAGAAATAAATGCTCTTTCATGACTAACCCTAAACAGGAAAACATTTGGTTGGGAATATAATACGGAGTATTGCTAGCCTAACACCCCGTGTACTGGAACTGCCAGCCCAGAGTTGGGGTAGCTCACCAAAAATAATAAAGTAATTAGCAGGCAGTTATAGAACAAGAAATTAGACTTTGTGGAAATGATTCTGCTGATAGCAGTGCCTAAATATTTAAGAGGCACTGAGCTGGAAGGTTTAAGGGGCTCAGTAACCCAACTGTCAAACAGTTCTTATGTGTCCAGAGCTCGAAGTGGGACACTTGCCCAAAACCTGTGGCAAAAACCCTAAATCAATTCAATGAGACCTGGACTAGCCCCAACTTCAGTTTCGAAAACAAACACTGGGCTAATGACTTTTTAGTTACAAGTCTGTGAATCCAGAGTAATCCCCTGAAATGCAAATGCTGGCTCCTGGTGTTTTCACCGTGGCAAGGCATGCCAGAACCAACCTGTCTGCATCCAGCCTGCACCTCGGACACCAGCTGACTGTAAATCACTGCAGAAATTCAGTTGCTAATTAGACTATTCTAAACCCTTTTCCTGAAGCTAAACAATTTACCCACCTTCAGCTGAAATGGCTGTCAGAAAGAATTATTTTGGCTCTCATCTCAACAGGCAATATACAGATACAGAATTTTTTTTTTGTTTTTAGAATGTATTAACGTGCCTACCTGCTAAAAATTTAAACAATAGTTGGCATGCTTTTTGCTTGTACACCGAATGCATACATATCAAAGAGCTAGTATAAATTAATGGAATAAACTGATTAAGTCAGAAGGCTTCAGACTGCTAATCTTTTCAGGCATTAATCTCAGGTTGGAATATGGGTTTCAGTCATTCTCTCTTCTCCACATACACCTTCTTATAATCTATTAAGTAATTTAAATATATTAAAACGGTGCGACAAATGAGCCTTCTTAAATTTTTCAAGTAAGGGCTGCTTTGTTTTAATTATATATGGAATCAGGTAGAAATGACTGTCAAATAAGCCTGTTTCATTATTGATTCAAACTATGTCACATTGTTATAAACTGAAGCACACTTACATGCATACTTTATTTCTCTAATTTTTAACAGTAGTGCAAACATTGTCATTGTTACTGTCAAAAACGCAAGTTCTTAGTTTCTAGAGTTAAGAAAAATAATTACCTCAGTCCCACTAAGAATATAAGATCTAAGGGATCAGTTGGGTCACTGAGTCCAGCACCAGCCTACAGGCAACTTTGATTTTTAGTTTTGTTTGTATGTTTTGAGAGAAAATTTTCTTCATTTGGAATAATCTGTTTAAATCTGAAAAGGGATCAAGAAGAACAGGCTGCTGTTTTTCTCTTGCAGTGAATAAAATCCAGGTGGCAGAGGATGAGATCCACTAATTCTAAAAACCCAAAGGGCATTAGGACAGATTTGCAGAAGGTGTTAGGCATATAAAGTTACAGATAAATTCCTGCTGAGGTATTCAGAAGTGTCCAAGCAGATTGACAGCTTTTATGCCAAATTATATCAAATACAGCATATGGCCCTTAGTGACCAAAATCAATCCATCAATTTCATTAACTGAGCCATCAACTTCATTAACTAGAGCTAATATTTCCCTTGCTTAATAAATTATGTTAAATGCAAAATGTTTTATAAACACCCTTTCTTCTTATGTATACAGCATATTTAAGGTAACTAATAAACATGTTTGTGTGCTGTTTTTCCCTACGGTGAATTAACTCTACTTACCAACAAGTTACATCTAAACACACGTTCAGGGTAAATAGTTATTATCCAGTAGACAAGGAAGAAGTCATTTGACAACAAATTAAAAATCAGAGTAACTGTGCATTGAGCTATATACCTGCTGAAATTAATGTGTGTCTGTGGAATTAAAGAAGGGATGTAGGCACCTAAAACAGGATTTGGGACTAACTCAAACATTCAGGTCCAGAAGAACAAACCAAATCTGTGGCTGTGCAGGCGCTGGCTAACAGGAACCTCCTGCATCTCCCCTGGGGGTCTCCCAGGACCAGGCTGAGTGTAGCCCCTGTGGTGCCCTCAACAATGTCATCGTTCAGCAGAACACAAGGGTTTCACCATCTTAGCTGCTCTATCAATCACCAAGAAAAACCTCTTTCTCGTAGAAAGCCTTTAAAATAAAAAATCAAAACATGATTAAAAACTCTATACAGGTTACTGCTTATTACAACCTGCAAATTAAATCACTAACTTCAATGATTCCACTTTACTTAATACTGCTCTATATGGTAGAATCTGGTTTTCAGGGCTCTTCAAAAAAATAGAAATTTATAGCTAAATGCAGCAAGCGAGCAGATCAATAAGACTCCAAACTAAACCTCATATACACTGAAATAGTGCTGGTTCAAGACTGTCTGTCACTGCTGATGCCTGTTTTAAAGAAGACAGAGGAAGGAATTGGATCCTGGTCTTCCAATTTTAGAATTAGTTCTTACTACATAAAAGGTAAAAAGTGATACCACTTGATCTAGCACAGGAGGTGCTCGTGGATTTTAAAGCAAAGGAAGTAATTTTTTATTATAAAGCCCAAATTGTTACTCTCTTCTTCTTCAGGTTCCCACTTCCTTTTGTCTACAAGATGGGGCTGCAATGAGGATGAGTCCGGGGCTGCTCAAGGAAGAAGATTTGTCCATCCAGACCTTTAACTTGTTTTTGCAAAAGGTGGACAAGCTATAGAGACTGTAGGAAGATTGAAAGGAAGAAAGATTATCTGATTGTCAAAGATTATCTGATTGGATTATCTGTCCAAGATCGTGTTCGGTCTTGGACAAGTGGCCCATGCCCCAGCTTCAGCATCTAATAGATGTGATGCCAAGGAAGATACTTCAACAAAGTTTTGCCCAGCTTTCTTTCCACCCCAGAGTTTTCAAGCCCAGGGTGTTACAGCTGGGAAGGTCAGCACTTTTACAGCAGAGCTGGGCATTTGTCACTAAGTTAGCTGGAGAAGTATGGTGCGGTACTTGGAATTAGCAAGATTGGGAAACGGTCTTATTTCTGAAAAATCAGTCCCAAAGCTTTTGTGATTGATGAGCCTCTTTTTGACAATTCTGTATGAAATGCAGAGAGTTTATCAGGCGTAAACCCAGAATGTTGCTAAGATCTAATTGTACAAAAGTGGTTGAAAATGAATCATTTTCTCGCTGCCCTGCCGTAGAGGTGTTCTAGGGAGACCTGTGGTGGGATTTGGGGGCTCTCTGTTCACCGCTTTGTCTTTGCACAGCCCATTCAGAAGTGTTTGACATTCCCCACATCTTACCACTTCAGCAGCCCGCATTCCTATCTCAGGGCTCCGGATTCCTGGAACTCCAGCTCTCCCTAAAAAGGGAGTTAAGGCAACCTGACACTCACATCAGATGTACTGTCAGACGTGGTAAGAGCACCATAGAAACACAGAGGGGGAAAGGAATGAAAGCTTAGATAATTTGAGTTAAACAAGGCTTGGAGCCATGCTCTTAGTGAGGAAGATAAAAAGAAATCTGCAATTACTAGCAGTTTACTGAATGAGGCAGTGGACTTAAGAGGAAAAAAAGAACAGTATGATTGTGTAATTAAAAACTGTAGCATGCGTGCAAACAAATGGCAGGGAAATTGGAGTTGCCTGGGCAACGTTAATGCTGACATTGCCCAACTTCTAAGCGCTTGACTTCGCAAGCTTAATGTTAACATTTTTTAGACATAATATATAATTAGCCGCAGCCAATTAGGGATGTGATGGCTCCTGTTGGTAACCGGTAATATTTACATTTAAATACGGAGAAAGATTACTGCTGGCTATACTGTATTATTTAATTATACAGTTAGTTTAGAAATGAAATTATATCTGAAGCATTTGAGAGATTCCCTTGAGCAGAAGTGATGGAACAATTATTACTGCAATTTGGCATAAGGAAACTTTGCTGAAAGTCTAGAATTTCACCTAATCAGACAATTTGATTAGTGATCCATGGGTAGGAGCACTCTGTGCTGCTGATGAGTAATTTAAAAATGCACTGTAAGAAAAGTAATCATAATAACTATGGACACTTTTCCTTAGCAACTCATATATCAAATTTATTAATTTTTAAAAGTCAATTCAGAATAATGTAATTAGTGTAAATTCCGTACCATGATGGAAAAAAACTCCAGAGTGTTTTAGTTTATTGCTATCACTATGAATAAAAAGTTCTGGTTTCTGCTGACAATTCAATTCATGGTGCCCAGCAACTACAGCTGGTCAAGGTCTGACAGCTTCGTGCCAAACAGCTGTGGCTTTGAAGACACGGAAGTTTCTAAATTACTTTCTGGCAAAAGAGGCATTAACAAGAAGGATGCCTGTGTGCACGCAGGTTTCTAGTAACAGTAATGTGGGCAGACCGATGGAAAATAAGAATATGCTCTCTCTGCCTGGCATTGAAAAGTTGACTGTACAACTAAAGGAAAAAAAATAGGTGCATGTGAAAATACCAACTCAAGAAACTGAGACACACAAACATATTTGGAAAATATGAAGGCAATAAAAGCAAACTCCAGAGTGATCACAAACATTTTTCCCTGAACTTTGAGAACCTGGTAGTAGAAGGAGTTAAGTTCTCAACAGTTATTCCCGTCCTCTTACAAGACAAGGATGGAAAAATGTAGTGGATTCCTTTGGAGAGAGAATGCTGTGCCAGGACCTTCAGGTCCTGGTCATTTCAGTCACTCGTAAAGAGCCCCCGCCTCAGGTGACATGAATGTACAGACCAGGCATTGCACATTTACCAGACCAGCCTTGAGTTTAGACAGGGCTGGTAATGCTACTGGCTTTCCAAGGTAATGCCATCATCAGACCACACCTTTGGCTGCAACCAACCTCTTGTTGGGATGGGTGACCTGTGTTCTGGCTTGTGAGCCTGATTGATGGCTTGTCCTTTCTATCAGTTCTAAGAAGGAAGTGCACCATTTGCCTGTGGTCATTCAGCTGCAGGCCTCAGCGCTAGCTCCTGGCTTCTGTCCTTGGACAGACGGCCCTCTCCCAGTCCTCAACCTTATGTTATAATTGAGTCTTTGGCCTATGGCCTGCCTTCTGTCCATGTTCTTGCCTTGCCTTTTGACTGAGGCTGCTCACAGGTTTTGCATAAGGTCAGTGATTTTTAAGAAACAGATTGTATGTGCAGCCAAAGAAGAACAAAGGCACATAGGAACATAAGACTGTGCTTGTGGATCATCTCAGTCATCCACTTAACCCAACCTCCTGTCCCCAAGAGTGATCAATGGTGGCCTGAGCCAAACCACCACTCAGTGGTGGTGGTTCTGAAGTGTAAGATGAAGACTTGAAGGCAGTGAAGGAGTTTATTTGTGTTTTAGATCATCTTTTGGCTTTTTAATGCATAAATTTCTCTCTACTGATTTTGAACCTGCAAGTAAGTTTTTATTCACTTCCACTCCATCAGGTGGCACACTAGAAATCTTCTCAGGAATATTACATATTACTACACAATCTGGGACAGATGCCACAGACACCTCAGGAAAAGTATCCACAGTGCTGCCCATGGGATGGCAAGAGCTTTCTGAGTGCTTGGTGTACGACGATGTTAATAATGCAGTGGGTATCTAGATGTTAAGTCACCCTGAAATTTGTACTGATCAGCAACACATGTAGAAGGATAATGGGTAATGTCCTAGTTCAGATTTCAGCATGGTCAGCCACCATGGCTGTGAATAGGTTTTTCAAAGCAGGAACAGTGGTTGCAGCTTCAGACCCACCAAAGTAAGCACATGATAGTGTGGTGTACAGTACCATTTCTAGACTTCTCTAACAATTGTTGCATCTTCCTAGAAGATTGGCCATCCTAGAGTGAGTAAATTAAGTTTAAGAACTTGTCAGGAAAGAATGCAGGTGAATTTTAAAGTATAAGTCTCCTTTTGATTGGCAGGTAGCATAAAAATGTGAAGAATAGGTATTTTGATAGCTTATCTCAGGAGGAAGCAAAAAGAAGTCAGGACTATACACTAATGATGCTGATGAAAAATGACTCACTTTGAGTCTTAGATACCGCTCAGCTGTAACAACACGAAGCAGCAAGAATAATAAGGAGGAAAAAGTCAAACAGAAATTCTCTTGTTTTCCTCCTATTTCACCTACACGACGGTGTAAGTCCATGAAATCTTAAAAAAGCCCACAAATGAGGAGATGCAAGCTTTGCTTTGGAAACCATGGAAAGACATTTTACTTTGGTGTCTAAAAAGAGTCCTGCTAATCTGTTTTATAATGTTATGGACATTCCAGATGGCAGTAACACAGGAAAAACAACATGTCATACAACATTACAGATCTTCATGGGAGTACCACCGGTGCCGAGAGACCCAGCCATACCCCTCTTCACAAAGCCATTTCCACTGAGATTCTAATCCATTTATTCAAAACTGTGGAAGTGAGAGGATGTAAAAAACCAGTTTTCAGATTAAAAAACCCAAGCAGCCTCTACAGAGTTGTTTTTCATTTAAGCTTCTGTAAGATTGCTTACACATCTCATTATAACAGTAGGGGAAAAGCAAGTGTGATGGGCAGTTAAGAGGTTAGTCATAATCCCTTGACACTGGCTATGCTGAGCTTTGTTTTATTTTTTAAGAGGAGATCACAGTGGCTTTACTGCAGATTCTGTTTTTTGTGTCAAGGGGAACAAGCATGACCTTCTGAAATGTGTGAATCCAGCGCATACACTGTAAGGCAAGAAGGTACCAACAAGGTCATCCAGTCTGATTCCTGCAATACACGTCAAAGGATTTGACCTCCTAGCTCTTGTGTCAACTCCAGCTTCTGGCTGAAGGTGAATAAACTTCTCAGTTCCAAAGATTTTACTGAACTGAAGATCAATAGAAGGATATCAAGATCTTTTAAAATGGACAACAAATTAGGATCCAGTAAATCCATCCAGAAAATTCTCTGTGCTGCACATATACTGATGGGATATGTTCATGCTGAACTCACACAGCTGGAATTTCAATGGTCACCTTTCCTGCAGCCACAGACTTTGGTTTAGTTTAGTATCTGCAAAGTGGAGCAATCCCCAAACGTGAAATCACCAAATGAGTCCTCTGTCCCTGTTTGCTGGAGGTTGGCACTTTGGCTGTGCAGTCTGGACCCTGAGAGCACCTTATGTCACTTCTGAGTGACATTTCTCTTCTGCCTGAGTCAGATCTGCTCATGTGGAGTCAAACTCGGCACTCGGAAGGCCAAGAGAATCACTGACCCTAAAGGTGGCAGAATAAAACAGTGAAGAAAATAGTGAAGGGGATGAAAAAGAACTGAAAGACTCTTCCTGAAAGTTAACAGGATTTCTCTGGAGCTTATTTTTGCATGCAAAAATGCAGTGGTGTCATGAGGAATGTGTCCCGAGGGAACCTGAGGAACATCCTTTTGAGAAGAATGGTCACTGGATTTGTTCAGTGAACTGTATGCAGTGAGAGATGCAGAAACCCCTCTAATAGACACCTTTGGTCTTATCCTAGAGTGCAGGATAAACATCTGTCCCCAACATATTTATTTAAGCTCTGAGGAAACAAACAAAAGAAAGAAAGATAAGAATACACCAGCCACTACTAATTAATGGAGTACTGCTGTTGAGACAGATATTTATCCTTCTACCACCAATAGCTTCGGAAGATAAACCATTGAAAAAAACCACTGAAAAACTCCACTCTGAACAGCAATATACAGTCACTGGGGGCTGAGGCTGCAGCATTTGCACACTTAAATAACTTTATGGATGCTGACGGTTCCACTTAACTCAAAAGGATTGTTCTCATGTTTGTGTCATGTTTGGCTTGTAAAATGTCCCTACATGGACTGGTGCACAGAGATGAGCAGCAGCTTGCCACCTCGGAAGTTTCAGATGTTGTGTGAGGACTATAGCAGCGTTTTCCAGGTAATCCTGTAAAAATCAGGATTCCTACCATGGGCTGAGAGGAGTACGTGACATTTTGATAACGTAACAGCTATCAGAAGCACTAAACAGCTTGGGTCCAAACATCATAAAATGTCACTGTTTATGTGTGTTTTCTTTCTCTCCCTGAGAAATTTCAGCTGAGTTATTGGTGAGATCTGATTTAACTCAGCTCTGTTAAACTGTAATATTGCTGGTATTTTAAGAGGTACAAAGGATAAACCCAAGAAGCAGCATAAGCTGTTTATCACTTTTGTGCAAGCACTCTACTTTCCCTGCCTACATCACATGTGTGCCCAGAACCTGGCCTAATAAACATGCATATCTCTGAAGGCTGATTTGCTGAAGGACTGTGACCTATCGCCCAAGCGGGGACTGTAGAATTGACCTTCTGGTCAAGAGTACGATAAGCTGTTTTTTTACCTGCTCCAGTGCTGAATCAACTCATTGTACATACTCACCGAGACTTCTGCCAGTCCCCGAGAGCCTTCTTGAACCTGAAGGAGTTTTCTTCATTGCTTAAAATAATGTGAGGTTGGTGATTTTTGGTTTTGGTTTGGTTTTTTTTTTTTCTTGTCCTATCCCAGAGCAACTAACCCAAATCAGTTGTCCTTAGGCAGGAAACATAAAGACAAGCCATTTTTTCTTGTGCCATGAGACAGGTTTGCCAAGATGAACCCCAAGCATACTGTCAAAATTGCTGCCCAATTACACGGGGAACGAGCATACCCTGCCTTCGGTGTGTTTTACAGGAGGGCAGCCCGTGCGCAGCGGGTGGCCCAGGCTACAAACACAGCTTTTTTAGTGGCCAAGGTGATCCCATGGTGTTCCCCACCAATGCCAAGCCTCCGGGCAGCTGTGGAGCCTTTTCATTGGGAACTGAAATGATTAACTAAATTGTAATTGCAGATCGCTGTTTGGTTAGACTTCAATGCCTGTGGATCAGTGAGCTACCTAATTAGTAATCTTAAGTTTGAAATATATTTATAAAATTATACCCATTGCTCTTATATTTACATGTCTCCAAGGAGAGATATTTGAATTTCTGTAATGAGTTTCTCAGAATGTTTGCTTTAAAGTATTTCCTACATTCCGCTGTTGTGCAGTGTGTTTACAGGAGGGTCCCAGAAAGATACTTTTAATTACTCTGACTATGAAAATATTAAGTTTAAAGTCAAAACCTACAGGCGTTTTTGAGCTACTCGGTGCATGTAGATGCAAAGGCTCTTGTCTGTAAGCATTCCCAGTCCTGGACCCAGAGTTTAGAAATAAACTGCATGCTTTTGATTCTTGATCAGGAAATACCTTATAGTTTAAGCAATTGAAGGACCCTCCAGATTTTTCTTCTTACAGTTGCAGCTTAATAATGAACCTAAAACCACCTTCTTCTGTGCATAAGAAGTTTAAAAGAGAGCTTTGGTCTTCTTGCAAACACCAAGAAACTTACAAAAACATCTGGAGCTGTATTTGGCCAGACTGCATCGCCCTTGAAGCTTTTTCTCCCCTCACTTTATTATCAGTAAGAAAAAAGTTAGAAAAAATAAAAATCCATCATTGGCTCATTTATTCTTCAGGTCACATTGATTATTTTTTTTTTAAATAATACATTACATGTTTAAGTCTTACCAAATATTGTAAGAGTTTTTGCTGGGCTGTTTGTCTTATGCACAGCCATCAGTTTATAGATTAAACTGTCCTTTTGTGCAAATTCCTTCTTGTCTTTTATAGACAGCAGAATAATTAAATGAATTTAATTATTTTTCCTAGAATAAATCAGTATATGCAGAGATGATGAAAGATTTAATAAAGATATTTCCTCCATTAGGGACTAGTTCTGCATTCTTTACTATGAGTAGCATTTACAAAAAGAATGCACTCTAGTCAATGGGACTGCTCACAAGGGTAAAGTGTGCGTTGTTTGACCTCATCCTTGTTCATTAATGCCTATAAAAACTCCATTAGACTACTTAAGGAAAAAACACATAGAAAGAGGACACTAATAATTGTACTAATATTGCACACAAACTAATAAAACTCTCTGGCAATGCCAGAGCCCTTTGGATCACCATCTCAGCCTTGTTTTTTTAAATGTTATTATCTCTAACCACAGTGCCAAACCTAGAGCAGTGGAAATTTTTTGCAAATAATTAATAGTATAAATATAGTCATTTTTTTGCTGCTGGATAAACTACCTATGAACACACTGTAATTTTTACTGTAGATTAAAAATATACATGAGAACACCACAGATGAATTATTTCAATTCACTGCACCCACAGTTACATTACCTTAGTCCCTTAGTCCCTGTAGTTTATTTTCCTGATGAACTGACTTGGAAGACTCTTTATGCCACTGCTTATGAGCTCCTGACCAGATAAATAGGTAAATATCTGCACTGGTCAGCTTTAACTTTGTGAATACTGCCAAGAGTTCTTCCTCTTTTACTTTCTTTCTTCGTCTATACCCAGGTGTCAGCAGATGCTTTGCCTTTACATCCATCTCCTTACTCTTTCCATCTCTTTAACGCTTCTTATTTTACCAGACCCTTCAGTCATGATCTCAGTCTGTGCTACAAGGGTCTCTCCCCTGGTCTAAGTTCTAGGCTTTGGTGCTTATCTCAGGGTCCCTCCACAGACAGCAACTGACCCCAGTTTCTCCATCGGCAGGACGTAGCTCTTCTTTAGCTCCTCCACTGGGCTGGATCACTGCAGCATGTCCTTGGATTACTAATATCAGTTCCCAGCATCTTTAGCAGAGTTGCTACACCGACAACATTTTATAATCATCTCTCATACTTTCCACCCTGAGCTGCAATCCAGATGACATTTTCTCAGTTAAATATTCCTCCCACAAAGGAAGGAAAGAACCCATAATCCTTCACCCACTGAAAAGTCACTAATCTCATCTCCTCTCACGACCGAAATGCATTAGCCCTGGCACCACCACAGCATCTCAACACGAGTGCTTCTTGCTCCCACTCTTCATTCCAAATTTTCTCCCCCTCCTCCACCCAGTTAAAATTCCTCATTCCAAAGTAGTAAGGGTTGAGGGAGTTGTTACTGGTTCTGCTCCAGCAGTGGAACAGGAATCAAGATCTTCCTGTAGATGCTCTCAAAGTCAGAAGCCTTAGCAAAAGATCCACCCAAGCTAGAAGCCTACAGGACATAAACCCACCGTGGACACAGAAGTTATCAAACATTTAGCTGCTGCAGCAGCTGCTTTTAAACACCATTTGAACAGGACAGAGATGGTGGCTCTTTCCTGCAGAAGCATACTGGTGCAGCAGCTCATTCCGATGACTGCTGTAAGCAGCCTCCTATGCAAATATTTAATGCCCCATGATAAATCACATCTGAAAAATGCCGGAGAACCTGACTAACCAGATTAATGGGGTCAGGGGAAATCCATCAACAAAAAAAAAAAAAAAAAAAAAAAAAAAGAAAGAAAGAAGGAAGAGAAACTATAAAAGAAAAGCAAAATCTGCTATTGGTGGTGGTTCCTACAAAAATCTGATTTTCAGTTATGTGTAAAGAATATTGATGATTAGTGGTTCAGTTGGAAATTATTTAATGTAAATACTAAATTGAAGGGTTCAATCTTATTCAGCCTTTATACAATATTTGGAAGCAAAACTGCAATTTCTACCACATGAGGCATAAAATCAATTAAAGAATGTTTATGCTCCAGCAGACTTGTAACTACACTGCTTAAAGTTCAGTCAGTTTGTGTTTTGAGACATTTTTGTTGATTTTCCAATCTGAATCTGGCCTTCATTAAAGATGTGGTTCCTTTCCAAAACCATTTGGTCTTCCTGGTTCTTCCTGCTAACCGGGTCTATGCTGGTCTGAATCTTACTCTTTTACAAACATAACACACACATTTTATTAATGTGGCCGTTGCCATTAGCAAAACTATCTAGGCCCTGCCTATTTTGCATTCAGTAATATTATGCCCTTCAAAGGGTCAAGTGCTGCATAGGAGATGGACCATCTAGATTGATGAGATTTGGAACTGAAGGCTCATGAAGAGAAAGCTGCTCTGACATGGATGCAGGAAAGGAGTTGGAAAAAGGGATTATACTCCCATTTGACAGTACCATCCATGGAAGAATATGTGCCAGGCTGCCTGATGTTAATGAAAGAGTAAGTCTTCTCCTTTTCTGACCTTTTGCCACTCCACAGCCCATCCCTGATAAACCAGCAACTGCTTTTGGTGAGCTATCTTTGCATAGGCAGAGTACCGAATTGTGTGTGGGGCCTGAGCACACCTCTTGACTTCCTTGAGGAAGGTATCCCATGGGTACATAAGTACATAAGGAGGTTGGGGAGTGATTCTGAACCCTACAGGGGAGTGGGGACTTCTCAAAGATTAAATCAAGCCATTTTGAGTTTGAGAACATTTTTTTAATTATCTCTAGTGATGCTTCAGGATCTCGCTTCTGAAGTCCAGGCAGGGAATTGTGCCTACATCTCTACTTTTGTTATCATACACTGAGTTTAGGACAGGTCAGAACAAGAGGTAGAAATAATTCCATTGAACCAAGCAAAAATATATTTCAGGTGCCCGTATAATTCCTCAGGAAGCAATCACGACACTCATCCTGCAAGAAGCCTTCAGATGGATGTAGGATACCTGAGTAAAGGGTGGAGGGTAGAGAGGACGAAGGATTATGCGCTCAGATGTTTGCTTTCCTGAACTGATTATCAAACAAAACCCATTGTCTGATGGCAATTTGCATAACTGCCAGTTTTCCTTTCCCACAGAAGCCACTGGCAATATGAAAGTAAAGGGTACAATGTCCTTCTTTGTATCTTTGCATTCCTACCACCCTGCCACTGATACACGCCAATGAAAAATTATACCAAAGTGCCACGAGGACTTAAGCTGCCGCTGTAAGATGGTTGTGTGGGGAATAATACTTCTGGTAGCCAAGACAATTTATGATGGCTAGAGAGGTCTGTGACATTACAGCCTACGGCTTTCATTTCAACTCCCAGATTCATCAGACTTGAACCCTAACACGAAATGTTAACAATGTCCCAGCAGGCTCTCATGGCAGCCAGGGCAGCAGATGAACACATACGCTCTTCAGTGGGAAAACTGTCCCACCTACATTCACAGTGAGCCTGGATTTGAATGAAAACCCCCTAAGAAGTGACAAGTGATACTAGGTCCATGCTTTGGTGATACTATTTTTTAATTTTATATTAAAAACATCAATCAAATATCAGTTTAATAACATACATATTCTACAGAGCAATACTTCAGACTGCTAGAAAGGACCGTGCCAGAGCCATGCACTGAAGTGACAGTGACAATCCAGTAGAAGCCAGCTTATTTTTTCTATTCATTAGGACACAGAGCTCAGCACTTGCATAATATTTCTGTCTCCATCTTTGTTTTCTGAATGTAAGAACAATAAACAATCCAAACCCATGGCACCATTCTCCAGTGCCCTCCTCCTCGACATTCACACCCTGTTAAATGCATTATCCTGTTAAACACACACCTGCAGCAGCTCCATATTCTTAAGGCCTGCAGCACCTTTTAAAAAGATCTGTCAAGCACAGGATACCTAGTTTTATTATTTGTGCACTATTTATAATGCACAAAAATACGCAACTCTTTTTCCTGACCTACCCCAGTCAATCCCAAACTTAGACTAATGCTTTTTTATTCAACTTTTTAGGGGAAGTACAAGAATGTATTATCTCAAACTAAAAATAAACACTAAAAAAAAATATCCATTGTTCTTTATAAGAGATAAGCTGGAAGGCACTACAAAGACTGTTTAATTTATGACAGTCAATTGCACTCATACAAATCACCTTTGTGTTTTGTATTTTTTTTTACCACAGCAGAAAACATCAGGTTTAGTATCAGTTCCCTCTTGGGGTTTGCCACAGGTCTAGTGGCAAACTAGACCTTAATTCCACAGCATGCAACCCATCATTTCCTAGGAAATAGCAGGTACCAAGAAATACCAGGATGAGGTGATTTAAATGATAACACCTTTATTGAACTTTCCATGCATATAGTAACAGATCTTCATAATCATTCTCTAATTACTTTTGAAAGGTCCATTTGTGTGACTCACAGACACAACGTCCGTTATGGCATGCATAGATCATCCCTTCCAGGTTTCTGGTCTCCTGAAATTCAAGCTCTCTACCTGCAATTTGATATACTGCATAAATTGCAAATCAGCTGATACTGGGACATTTTTTGTGAGCTGTTGATTGCATTACTTTCAATAAGCATAACACAACGGAAAGGTTGGAGCTCTGTACCATGTAACACAAGCCTGGCTGTTTCCTACGTATCAAATTCAGTAAGTTTTCTTTTTTACAAATGATAATGCTTGAAAAGTCATTTGAAACATCATTTAAAAAGTCTAAGATATTGAGCATAAATATATATGGGGTGCTTTTCCTTTTTAAAGTACCTGTGGGCTGTGTAAATGGAGGAAAAACTTCAAGGAAACATCTGTGATAAATATCTGACATAAAAATAGTGAGTTAATAACCAGGAAAAGAAATAAATCTATTACTATTAAAGTTGTGCAAATGGCACAAGTTGATAACAATGGCAGAAAACAAGTGTGTTGTACAGATTGCAGACTTATCTGTAAACCGCACTCCTATGTTCAGTGTGGCTAAATATAAAATACAGGCACAATGAAAGCTTTCAAAGCACAGGAAGTTTCTAATGGTCAACTGGGAATTCTGTTATAGTAGGAAAACTCTAAAAAGAGAAAGATCTGCTAAATTTATGAAGTTTATCAGTTTCCTAAATTCCTGTCTGATTCTGGAAATACTTTGATCTCCTCCAGAGTTTATGAATTATAAATAGCTGCAAAACAGTAATTATATTGTAGTTAAATATTTATACTCTCACTATGTGTTTTTTAGTAGTTTTGCAGAAAAATCATTAAATCAGAATTAAAAAGTGAGTGGTACCAGCAGCATACTGCTCAAATACAACCATATTGAGTGAGAAGGCTGTTACTCCTGTGTGGTTTGGATTTGGTGAAAGTGAAGTGGGCAGAAAGTAAAATAATAAAATTACTGAAGTATGAAGAGAGGAAGAAATATAGGTAAACCATCAGGGTAACATATAAGAGGAAAGACATCAAGGCATGGAAGACAGTTTAAATTTTGAGCAGTATTACAGGCTGGTGTTGCCTTGACCTGTACAAGTCCCAGTTCTCCATGAAAAGTCTCTTGCTGCCTTGATTGTAAATCAGAATAAATGAGAAATATGTCTACCTTCCTGCTTGCTCCTCTTCCTCATCTCCTAGGTGTGCATGTACAAGAATGGTGTTGCAAACAGAGCACAGAATTGGAGAGCAGAAATTCTTGATTCTCAGCTCACCAAACATACCCATCCCGGTCTTCTTCAGGACAGGGGATGACTGAAATGTGCCCCAATAATTTTTACATCAATGACAAGACAGAGAAGAAAAGGAGAAGCAAACCAGGTGTGAAAAGACTGGACTGGGGCTCTACTCATGATTATAGATAGACTGAAAAGCAAAATGTTGTCCTCTCAGAAACAGAATTACATTTTTTAAAGAATCTGCTTATAAGCCCTTGCATGTCATAAAATTATCAGATCTGATCCTTACACCTACTGCTGAGCAGACCACTTTTAGATTCCCCACAGAGTGGGGATTCCAGTTAATAAATTGCAGGACAAAGCCACACTTTTCAATCAAAGCATCTAACTGTTGAGACTTTCCATTGCCTTTAGATGACTTCTATAGAGAACAGCATCAAGAAGGTGGCAAACACAGGAGCAATTTGTAGAACATTGGTGGTATACTGTACATTCATATGGGAGTACAGTATATGACATCAGTAATATTTGTAGGGTCATACGAGAAGCAGGTCAAGTTAATGGAACTATTGAATAGGAAAAAATAGAAGCTCTATGATAAAGTTCAGTATATGGCATGACAAAACAAGCAGAGGACAGAACAGTGAGCAAAAGTAACGAGGTAAAGAGTAGCTACACCTGCTTTTCACCATTCAGATTACCACATCACCCCTTAGGACAGAGCTCCAGTTGTACAGTGGGCTGCACAGAACTGGTTATTTTAGGTTTCAACTCCACAAATAATGTTGCTGGAGTAAGTTGATACTGTTGTACATTTTTATCATAGTTGGTAGAAATGTGTGCTGAATAACAGCATGAAATAATTTTCAGAAAGAAGAGCTGGAATCCTCGCCAGCACAGTATCTACTTTGTGTGACAAGAAAAAGGTTAACATACAAATATCTATTTCTTGGTCATCTAAAAAGCACTGTTTGGCAATTACTGCAGCAGTGTCAAAAGATGGGAAGATGTTGTACACTCAAGGCTCAAGGAACAACAGGAGATGTATTTGAGCAAACCAAAGACAGCAAAGAGTCAGCAAGATGCCATCATATCCCAGGGAAGAGAAAAGTATCTCATGCGGAATGGTTACGGAGAGTGGATGCCTCTGAATATTGTCTGCAGAAGTTAATTTTTCTGGAGAACACACTCAGATATTCTGTAAATCCCCAAACACAAGCAAACTAATTTAGACATGGTATGAGGTTTGGCACCAGGGAAAGAAAAACTTTACAGTTTATGGAACTGTCTGAGAGTTTCTAGGCAGAAAATAATGGGTTTGGAGAATTTTAAATGCTGTGGCAACCACAGGTCAATGTCCTTCCCACCATTTCTGCTTGGTAACAAGATATCTCAGAAAAAAATTGATGTCACTAATGTAACAATCCTCTTGAAAACAGTCCGGCTCCAAAAGAAAATGTTGCCCATCTTATCTAAGCACTGCAGAAAAAAGGGGTTTCTGCTTGTCAAAACCAGCCTAACCTTGGGACGAGACTTTCTTCCTTAAGCACAAGTTTGGCCAAACCAATCCATTCCAAAGCCTGTACGGCCAGCAGCGGGGCTGTGGTGCTTCCCAGCTCTTTCCTTGGACTCCTGCCTACCTCTGCTTCTGCTCCGAGGGGTTTGCTAGTCATCAGTGTGGATAACCAAAACCAATTGTACACCAATACGAGCCAGAGCACCACCATGACTACCAACTTTGACATGCCATCATAATGCCTGCCCCATGAGCTAGAAACACTTGGGACTGATCTTGAGCAGAACTGGAAAGAGTTCAGAAGGAGTCCTGCGTACTTGCTAAAGCAGGGATGGCTTTCCGGGGCAAAACAATACAACTGGAGGTAGACGGACAATTTACAAGTTTCTCGGACTGACAAAAGAATTCTCCTGTAATTACACCTAACGTAAAAACCTCAAGACTGTTATCCATGCATTTTGCAAGGCAGAACAGCAAACGCGACAGGGCTGGGCACCACGTAACTTGGGCTTTGCATAACAACTCATGAAATCTTCCTTGCTCAATTTTTAGCCAATTTTGCCACATAGCACGTGTTCTTCCAAACTGCTGGATCCTGCAAAGCAGAACAGGCAGCTCGTGATTTTCTGCTTCTGGGAGCTGAACTAGCCCCAAGTTTGATAGTCATGAGTAGGAAACAATTTAGTTGTTCTCTGGGGTGAAGAATGGAAAGAAAAAGACATGTGTTGATTAATCCATTGCAGTGCTGATCCACCCTTTATTTTGGGGAGTGGAGTCAAACAATTCCTCTGCCTCACTTCATATGGAAAACTGAACTTGTCTTTGGACTATTCCTGTAAAGCAAGGGATACTCCCACAGCATCTGAAACAAAGGCTAGTAATGTTGGAGGAAAGCCGTTCCCTGACTTCCACAGACATTGGGTGAGGCTCAAACTTTATACACTTTTGGAGTGAGCTAACTGAATAAATGAGGCAAACTGTATTGACCATTATTAAGGATTAGTATTTTGAGGCAATGTAAGTATCAGAGAGAGTTAATGCCACTAGAACTTTTTACTAATGCAGAAATTCAGCCCCAATATTAAAAAAAACCATCAAAATTGAGTAGTTGTCAGTAAGAACATTCACAACCATTGAACACTCATGAGCAGGAACCCTTTTTATTTGATAAATTTTTATATACAAATCTGTCTTTTACTTGCTTGTTTAATTGACATTTGCCTGCATTCCTGCATTTGTTAGATCCATTTTAACAAACCGAGTAGAAATAAAGGACTTCAGAATATCTGGGGTGCTGCAGCTGAAACCAGCTTCTGAACTGAAGCAAATCTGTGTCTTTTTAGCGAAATGAATAGACCCCTTCAGCCCGAACCAGCTGGGAACCAACCCCTTTTGGGCTGTTTTCTGGAAATACTTTAATAGAATTCATTCCCACAGTAAATACAAACGTCATTGTCCTGAGCTGCTGCTTTTGGGACAAGACTTACATACGCTGTCTTTGAATTTAAAACTCTCTGGTCATTTTACTGTCCGCATTTCTGACTGACACAATATGTTGGTTTCACACACACACACACAGAGCAAATTGCTATCTATATTTTGCCAGTTTTCTCCCCTTATACTATCTATATTTTGCCAGTTTTCTCCCCTTATTTTTTTCCGGGGGCGGGGTGGGGAGGAGGTAGGGTGGTATAATTTCCCCCTCCTTTCCTTGGCTGTCAAATTAGGTCCCGGCAGTCCGAGGAGAGCTGGTGCTGTCCCCAGGCGGTGCTCAGCCCCGGGGGATGCTGCGGGGGGGGGATGGCATTCCTCGCGTTTCCCGAGGGAGCCAGGCAGCCCGGGGCAGCCCGTGCCCGTCCCGGGGGATGCCCGAGGCACCACAGGTCTCTCCAGCACCGCACTCCCTGCCCAGCGCTGCTCCGGTGCCCCCTCCCGCCTTTCCCTGCCCGGCGAGGCGAAGGAAGGGGTGAAGTTCTCCGTGTCCCTCTGCCACGGGGGCAGCCGCTCCGTGAGGAAGCCCCGGGTGGCCCCCGCACAGGTAAAGAGACGGCGCATTTCCCGCGGGGAAAGCCCTCAGAAGTTGTGGCGGGAGGAGGTGAGCCCCCCGCCCGCCAGCCCCCTC
>NW_015094506.1:26362458-26405257 GCF_001431845.1 Calidris pugnax
CCCGCCGCCGGGGAGCCCCGAGCCTTCCCTGCCCCGGAGGCGGAGCGGCGGCGAGGGGCGGGAGGGGCGGTCGCCACCACCTCCCGGCGGGCGAGTCCGCCCTTGCCCGGGCGAGCTGGGCGCCGGGTTGTGGCCAGCAGCCCGTCCCGGGGCTAGCAGCCCCGCACGGCTCCCGCCCCGCAGCGCGGAGCCCGGGGAAGCTCCGGAGGGCGCTGGGGGCCACCCGCGACGGGCAGCGCGGGGTCCCCGCGGTCCCCGGCACCGCGGTCACCCTCCAACCGGCAACTCGGTGGTGGGAGCTGCGGGGCCGGGCAGAAGGCACCCCACGGACCTTCCGAGAGGGGCAGAGGTGGCTGTCAAAGTCCTGCACTGTCAGCGGGCACGCTCACTTACTTCACTGACAGCATCCTGAGCGAGTAAAAAAGGGAAGCAGGAAAAATATCAATCATTGGACGTTTTGTCCTGTTTTCTTTTTTTTTTTTTCTCGAGTGAGTAAAAAAGGGAAGCAGGAAACATATTAATCATTGGACGTTTTGTCCTGTTTGTTTTTTTTTTTTGCTTTTTTGGCAGTTGGCCATATCATAGAACTCATGTATGTGATCGTATCATAGAATCATAGCACTCTCTAGGTTGGAAGGCACCTTTCAGATCATCGCGTCCAACCATCAACACTGCCAAAGCCATCACTAAGCCACGTCCCTCAGCACCACGTCTGCCCATCTTCTAAATACCTCCAGGGATGGCAATTCCACCGCTCCCCTGGGCAGCCTGTTCCAGTGTTTGACAACCCTTTTGGTGAAGACATTTTTCCTAATAGCCAACCTAAGCTTCTCCTGGCCCCTCCTTGAGGCCATTTCCTCTTCAGCCAGCCTAAGCTTCCCCTGGCCCCTCCTTGAGGCCATTTCCTCTTCTCCTATCATAAACTGATCAAACACCATCTCAAAACTCACTCATGTATGTGATCGTATCATAGAATCATAGCACTCTCTAGGTTGGAAGGCACCTTTCAGATCATCGCGTCCAACCATCAACACTGCCAAAGCCATCACTAAGCCACGTCCCTCAGCACCACGTCTGCCCATCTTCTAAATACCTCCAGGGATGGCAATTCCACCGCTCCCCTGGGCAGCCTGTTCCAGTGTTTGACAACCCTTTTGGTGAAGACATTTTTCCTAATAGCCAACCTAAGCTTCTCCTGGCCCCTCCTTGAGGCCATTTCCTCTTCTCCTATCATAAACTGATCAAACACCATCTCAAAACTAATTTGGGAACAGTTTTTCTTAACAGGATCCAGGGTGAAGATTTTTCAAAGATCTTCCTGGTTCTGTCCATACGTTTACCTCTTGAAAACTGGGTCAGGAGTGAAACCCCTGAATCTTTTTAAAATATGTCAAATTGTGCACCCAAACATTGAAGGATTCACCACTGATAAACACTTCTGAAAATGTGAAGCCCACAGAGGTAAAAAGCCCCAAGTCAGGAAGGATTGGCAGAGTTATTTGGAGAAGACAGCAGAAGTTGGAGAGGCAAGGCTCAAGGACTGAATACCGCTCCCCTGGGCAGCCTGTTCCAGTGTTTGACAACCCTTTTGGTGAAGACATTTTTCCTAAAGCCAGCCTAAGCTTCCCCTGGCCCCTCCTTGAGGCCATTTCCTCTTCTCCTATCATAAACTGATCAAACACCATCTCAAAACTCATTCGGGAACAGTTTGTCTTAACAGGATCTAGGGTGAAGATTTTTCAAAGATCTTCCTGGTTCTGTCCATATGTTTACCTCTTGAAAACTGGGTCAGGAGTGAAACCCCTGAATCTTTTTAAAATATGTCAAATTGTGCACCCAAACATTGAAGGATTCACCACTGATAAACACTTCTGAAAATGTGAAGCCCACAGAGGTAAAAAGCCCCAAATCAGGGTTCTGTCCATACGTTTACCTCTTGAAAACTGGGTCAGGAGTGAAACCCCTGAATCTTTTTAAAATATGTCAAATTGTGCACCCAAACATTGAAGGATTCACCACTGATAAACACTTCTGAAAATGTGAAGCCCACAGAGGTAAAAAGCCCCAAGTCAGGAAGGATTGGCAGAGTTATTTGGAGAAGACAGCAGAAGTTGGAGAGGGAAGGCTCAAGGACTGAACAAAAAGCCCACCTCTAGAGCTCTACTGATGCATTCAACTCAGCTGAGAGTTTTACAGGTGAGAGGTTGTCCTCATCTCTAACTTCATCTGCAGATACAAACTAGGAGAATTTTGCAATATAGGGAATGCAGAATTGTCATCATGCAGGAATGCCAAGGGGGCAGAAGTGCTGACTAAAAGGGGTTTGAGTGCTCAGGAATCTACCAATCTACTCACATATATTGGTTCTGAGGGAAAAGTAGAGAGTTCCTCAAACAGAAAGACATCTAGGGGATGCCCAGAGGGGAACTGGACTGAGCTTGAATGGTGGGAAGAAACGAAAATAAGACCGGAAAAATGAATTGAAGAAATGGGGGAGTACTATTTGGGGAAAAGAGAAAAGAGCAAGATAGACTTTTTTTATTCTGTGTAAAGCAATAAATACCTATAAGCAATCTCTTTTCAATCTCTAGTCTATTGCTGATACCAAAACAGCCCCCAGGACCCAGGATGTCTAAACTACAAACAACAATCTGGACCAAAAGCCATTTGTCAGATAAGCTTGTCACTTGCTAACATGGTTATCTGTTGTCAAGCAGCTGTGGTTTAGGGTCACGACAGTACAGTCAGTCTAAGTGCAAGCACTTTCAAGCAAAAATGATTGAGAAATTTAATTGGGAAGTTTTGGAGCAACTTTGCTTAGAGAAGACCCGCTCCCATTGCTTGCTAGAAAAGAGAAGTAGTCTGCAACGACATGTGTGAATTCACCAGAACAGAAACTACCTCTTTTGACCTTATTGATGCCAGCACGGGTATTAGCAAATGAGCATTATCTGCACCATCGGACACTGAGCATTTTTCTCACTCTGTTAGATAAAAAGCAGCACAGAGCTGAACTGGAGAAGGAGGGCAATATGATGGGGGGATACTCAGTAGGGGCTAATGATGTGCAAGACGTGTTTTCTTGTGTCCCAAGTTTGACATACAGTGTGTCGCCTCGTGACACAGCCAGTCTGCCTCTGCCCATCTCAGCGTGTGCCCTACTCATTGTCACGACTCCTTGTCAGGTTTCACACTTAGTGAGGTTACAAGGACAGAGTGAATTTACCCCTCTCCTTGCCAGGAGCATCTACCCCAGGCTGACTCGGCCACAGACACCACTTGGTTTCAGTGTGTCCAGCAAACAGTTGCAGTGACATCTCTGTATACCTGGGTTGTGCAATAACCAGGTGCCCTCCTTCCTGTGGGTGCTCCCCTAAGTGTGGTCCCGCTGGTGACACCTTATTTCCTCAATGGTGGGAGGAGAGTGGGTACAGCTTATGAATGTGACGTGAGATTTGTGCATTCTCAGACACATCCCAGGGACATCACTGTTACCTTACTTACCTGCTTCCTATTTTCACATTTCATGAATGAAAATGTAATATAAAAGTTGCAAAGTGCCAAAAAAAACCCAAAAACCAAAAAAAGTGTAGAAATGAGGAGCACTTCAAAACCAGGCTCTACACAAACTGTATTTTTTTAACTTGAGCCTACTAAAAGTACAGGTAGAGGATCTGCCTCTTCAGTCCTGCTCTCACTGTAAGATTTCACCCAGCAATTATACAACATAAAAGATTTTGTAGGCTTCATTCAGCCTTCAATACCTGAATGCTGAATCTCATAGCTTGCTTTTGAGCCAAGTTTTGCAGTTATCTGAAAAGGCCATGGGAGTATTGTGTCTAAGATTCCCCTAAAACTTTTTGAAGATGCACAGCTATTTGTTCTTTTAACTTTATACCCGATGCAAATATTTCCATGTGTGCTCTTGGCAAATCACCAAAGCTTTAGAAGCTCGGTTTGGTTACTCCTGAAAAATAGAGATTAAAAAAAAAAACCAAAAAAGCAAATGAAGAGAAAAATGCAACAGCACCACCCTGCTGCCATCTCTTTGTCAGACAGATAATAACAAAAGATCTGCTCAAAGAATTGCAGTTGTGTAACATCTAGCCAACAAGCAGAGTTTTTCAAAAGTCAGCTGAAATGAAAAAGTTAGGCTAAAGCAAATTCTTTTTTTCCCCCCAGTTCAAGCATAGCTGTTTTCAATTTTATTGAAAAAGAAATAAAATTGTTTTAACATTCCTTGTAGTGAGAAACAGAGCAGAAGTCCATGGAGCCAGTGGAAAAAATTGCTTCCATGAGTAAGGGTTTCATAGCAACCATAACAACATAGGTCAGGAAGAGACTAAAAGAGATTGTTTAGTCCAGTGGTGACAAAATTTTGGCACAGGCACCAGGTCTGTAACTGACATGGATCTGGGCTGGCACCAGGGTCTCTGAGTCACGGGGCCTTTGGCAAGAAATCTGGCACTGAGCATCAAAAATGCTGGTTGATCACCAGTCTTGTGCAGCCCCCAGAAGTAAGATAGGTTTGAAAGTATCCAGCCATTGGTGACAAATATTTGCCAGGTCATATGCTTCACCGTCTCTGGTGAGGAAATTATAAGGTCCCCAGGTAAGCTCTTGCCAGGGTTTCACTCTTGTCAATACTCAGCAAAAATAATTTTGCAACAGCTGAAGCTGTTTTCTTCTTGTCCTTCTTCCAGCATCCATGAGAACAGCTGGCTGTTGTCCTCTTAATAATAATATAATACATATGGAAGACTTTCACCTTAATTCCTCTGAAGCTTTTCTCATCCAGACAACACAATCCCCGGTCTTTCAGCCTTCCAGCACATACCACTGCCTGTACTTTCCTCTCTGCTTAGAAGTTAGTGTAAAAAAACTCAGTGTGAGACTCTACAGAAAGAGAAGGTGATATTATTTTACAGTATCTCCAAGTACACATTGGCTTTAGCCACACAGAGTCATTTTCTCAATGATTTATTCACTTACACTCTCACCCCCACATACTCACAAGAACCAAGATAAAAGTGTTCAGGTGATCTGGCCTGGGTCACTTGTGTCCAACACAGAGGACAAGGGGCTGTGGAGTCTTCATCCTTGGACATATTCAAAAGTTGTCTGGAGATGGTGCTGGGCAGCCAGCTCTAGGTGACTCTCCTTGAGCATGGAAGTTCAACCAGATGACCTCCTGAGATGCCTTCCAACCTCAACCATTCTGTGATTCTGTGAAGGGACACCAGGTGTCAGGTCCTCATCATATCTGCTGAACAGTGACAAACTAATTTTTGGACAGGTTTTCAATACCTGGTCAAAAATTACCATGGCATGAGTCTTTTGCATCAGAATTTTGCTTACTTCTACCTCAATAAATTTTAGGCAAGTGTACTCCAACTTTCTTAAGGCCATAGTCTGTATTCCAGCTGGGGTGAAAGGAAAAGGAATGGTCTAGGTGATGTGCTGTAAAGTTCTTCCTATCTTCCTTGTGTTAGTGTGTAGGGTCTTCTGCTCACAGGTAGACTGTGGTTGGTTTTACTGGAATGCAGGCCTCTTGGGCTATAACACAGGCAACAGTCCTCAACTGTGGACTTCTGGACTATGCCCTTATTTATTAACTTGGTCCATCTTTTACACTGTTCTGCTGTTTCTTCTTGCCCTTATTCGGTTATATCTGCTCATACTTCATTTCCGCCCCTTAATATAGTCAGTACAAGTCAGTAACCCTGTACACCTTCTTTCATTTCATAACTCTATTTGAAGGTACAGTGCCCAATAACAAATACTGTATTCCAGGTAAGAAATCACCCACAGTGAATGCATTTGCTGTACCATTTTGAATGTGATGCTCCTTCTAACATAGCCCAGAATGACAATTACTTTTTTTTTTACAGTAGTATCATGTTGTTATCTCATATTTCTATTGCACTCTGCAGTAAGTCTTAGATTAATTTCTGCTGTTGAGTTCTTTGTCAGGCTATTTCCCCTTCTGTATTTCTGTAGTTGATTTTCTGCAGTTGACTTTCTGCTTCTAAGTGGACATTTTTTCCCCTTTGTTTTTATTATATTTCTTCATTTGATCAACTCTTTCTCATTTGTCAAGATAATTTTGAATTCAAATGTTGTCTTTCACAGCGCTTGCAAACTGCTGGGGGACAAAATCCATATTGCTTAAACCATAGTCATAGCAGAAAGAAGACCATGAGCATCAAGGAAGCAGAGAGTCAGCAAATGTGGAGGACCGGTAGGTCAAGTGTACTTAAAACAACCTTGGAGGGAAAGAGTTTTGTGGCAAAGCTATCAATTATTGAAAGATACTGTATTAAGGCCGCTACAGCAAATTATAACAGTGAAGACAAAATTTGGGAAGAATAGCGGGAGACAAAGTACCACCGTGTGTGGAATTCTTTAAGGATGTGAAGGTCAAAGTGGTGGGATTCATTGCAGAGCAGAGAACACAGCCGTCTTTCTGTTCTGCATTCTTAGGTGAAATGAAAGAAGTAATTATCCCAGAGACCAAACAAAGTCTGTTATTTCACATTTCATAAAACATTAGACTTTTTAATAACCGCTGGGATATTCTTGTACCTTTGTGTCTGAAAGCAGGTGAGTTTTAAAGCATTACTGAAAGAGTTTGGAACTCAGAAACAGAAAAGAGACTGTTTGAAATGCTCTACTAGATAGCCTGCAAAATGCCTATTCTAATGGAGAAATAAAATCAGAGAGAAAATAAAAACAAAGTGGTCATTCCCCACAAGAAATTCCCTTAAGTGCACCAAATTATTCAGAAATTTGCTGCATTAAAAGTCAGTGAAAGAAAATGTAGGAGAATGTGCTTCCAGTTCACCAAACCGTGTATTTTCCTGGTACTATTAAATTAGTGCTTACAATCTGTTCAAGTCTACAGAAAAATGACTGTGAAGAATTTGGAGTTGACTCTGTTTCACCAAGCTCTTGTGTTTATTTCAGTGTGATTCACAGATAGGGAGAGCAGCGAAGCATTAAGGGAAATTAAAAATACCCAAACCCTGTACAGCTCTAGTACTTTTCTTTTACTTTGGTCATGTTTCCAATTGTATGTAATCCTCCCAGATTTCTTAATTCTCACTCTTGTATGCAACCTCCAGTCTGAGATGACAACTTCAGTCTCTTTTGCCCTCTATTGAAGTGAACTGGTAATAACAATTGCCAATAAAAGGTGAGCTACAATATATAAAAGAGGATATAAATAATTGATCTCAGATCAGTGGCGTGTGTAATTACTTTGTGTAGAAGTCTCATAAGTGCTGCCAAGTCTTCTGCTGGCTCCTACCTATGTGTTCATTTTACCTTCTTTCACTAGCCGTCCTTAGTGCGGGATGTAGACATGGTAATTATATGGCAATTTTTTTGTCTACTTGTTTAATACAAAGCTTTTAATTCTTAGGAAAGGTCTATATGTGGCCAATGGATATCTCTGAATAATAGACTCAGAGTTCAAATAGTTTTATTTTTCAACACAAATGGCTGACCTCAAATAGTTCAGCATATTTATATTTCAGGGTATTAAAGGGGTTATTTCACCAGGTGAATTATGAACAATCGCACAAAATAATTTCATTTGTAGTGTGCTGTACTAGTTTTACAGTACTTTAATCGTTCTTACAAAAACTTTTTCAAACAGTTCAGTCCCATATCTGTCTGGATATTCCCAAGTCACAGAAAAGGACTGTAGCAAATCTTACTCATTCTTCAAGAGAGAGCATGTTCTCAGTCATCCTGCCTCACCCTGCAAGCACTTCATAGACTACAAACACTACTACAGGTAGGTGGTATGGAAGGCAAAGTTACCCACTTGGGTTAGTTAGTTGAGGTATGACACATGACTAACATGCCTAGTCCTTTCAAAGCCTATGCTAGTACCTCTGTGTGTTGCTGCCCTTTGCATGGGGATACACAAGGCTGCTCCGAATTAGCCGCGGTACCTGGGTATCATGTTCAACTGATGGAGAAATTACATCCCATGCCTGTGAGACTGCAAACAGACTTTGTCTTAGTGCTCTGAGAAGATGTGAGGAGCTACATTTAGTACTGACCTGAACCCCATGGAAATCATTAAACTAATTTGAGTGTAGCGCAGCATCACCAGGTGCAGGTACAGTCCGGATGGGAAAGTAAAGGAGAAGAGTAGACACAACCATGTCCTACAACCGAGTGTTATATGGGCAATGCTAACAGTGGGATATATATATTCTCAGAGGAGCAAAAAGCTGAATTTACCTTGTGATAAATACACATATGGGAGTTTGTTGGTGATGAGGTCAGAAAGGGTTGTCTTGGCACAGTCAGACTAACTCTTGCGGGTTACGTCCCCTCCCTTCGTCGTCACCATCTCCCCGTACTGCGGTGGCCGAAGCATCCCACGCTGCAGCTTGTCTTCATTTTTACTGTACTTCCAGCGGGATAAACAAGTGCTCCCTCTCTGCGCTCTCAGGAAGGCTCTGTGCTTGTGGTAAGCAAAGTGCTTTCAGCGACTGCTGTTGTACATCTCCACCAATTGCAAGCGCAGGTTTTCCATTAAAAGTTGAAGAGAGGGGAAGAAGCAGAATTCTGAAACCAACCCCACAATTAGATAAGTGAAGACTTAATGTCAAAATACTTTGCAGCACTTTTAAGGATAATTTGGTTCTATCCTGTGGCCATGAAACAATCTTAAAATAACTTGTCAATAACTGTATCCAGCAGGGGGAGGATAGGACCTTCTGGCTTTAATGAAAAACCTGGCAACCAAGCTTCATAAGGCTTTACTTATAGCTGAAAGCAAGAATATAAACGCACAAGCAAACACTTATCAACAGTTTGATTCATGTTTGTGATTTTAGTACTCAGCAGTTCCTCTCAACAGGTAGAGGGAAGCTTCAAACTCCTTTGAGTTTTGGCTCCTTCTCTTCCAGCAGAAAGGAAACATCTTCCTGCTATTTCTGGATCAGACTTTTTATATCTGGACGAGTAGCTCTCCTGCTGGGGCTGGTCTTAATTTGCAACAGTCCCTCATCTAATCTTCAGCAACATCCCTGTTGCTGGGTTGTTCCACTGTTAGATGCTATGTCTGTACTTGCTTGTGGTCATGTAAGTGGTGTACATCAGCAGACTCCACAATTCATGACGTGAGAACGTTCCGTGACAGGCTATAATGCTTGCACAGGAGTTGGAGGAGCACATATGTCTGTCTGTATGTGCATACCAATGCCCCTTCCTCTCTTCTGCAAAAGGAAATGGTCTGGTCCTTCCTCCTTTTCTACCCTGTTGTGCCAGGTTGTTCCTCACTGTATCTCACCTTTGCTCCAGGAAGGAATTGTGCTGATAAGGCAGACAGGGAGAGTCCAGATCCCCCTGAAAGATGTGGAAGGAGGGGTTCTGCTGTACGCTGGCTGGGAGCCCCAGGAGGAATACCGATGTGCTCTGCAAAGTCTCCTCATTGCACTTCAAAGAGAAATTGATCCTTTTTCATACCTTTTCCATGCCTTGCAAAATGCTAGATAGAAAAATACTCTTATTTACAACTATGAAACATTAAAAATATATATTTGTCTAGAGAGTGTGAGAATTTCCTAACCTCAAAGTTTGACTTGGTTTGAAGTAGCTTCTTTTTTCTTTCTCCATGTCATTTTTCTCTTTAATTTTTCTATCAAAAGCGAGCTTATATGAACCTGAAGATGTTAGTGGGATGAGACTGATACTCATCAGACAGAAGCAGGAAACGAAACATATAGATGGTGAGGAAGCTGGGACCACAGACTGACTGACCCATCCTCTGCTGTGTGTTTGACACCTGTGGTGATTTTAAAGTGAGGAGTGTGCTCTGTTTGTCCCTGTGGTTTCAGCCTCCTCAGTGCGGGCTGCTGCATCGCCAGGAATGTGGATGCTTTCTGCTGCCCGGGATCCTGTTTTGTTACCGCTTCCTCCTTTGGCCTCCTGCCAGAAAATCACCTTGGAAACCCAGGCACCCGTTTCCATGGTCACTTGGAGGAGCATACGTTTCCTTCCATGGCGTTGGGGTATTCGGAGGAGGAAACCCGCAAGCTTTTTTTGCCAGAGTAAGTTTGGTGGGATTGGACTCAAAGAGCTGCATCCTGACCTTATTTCCTTCCATCAAATCCCCAGCGAAACCACCGGAGCTGCAGAGCGTAAACAAGGGCAGAATGTGGCTTTACATGAATGCATTCACACCGAGCTGTGAAATAACGACTTACAAACAACCTGCCTCTGACTTATTCCCACCCCAGAGAAACTCAAGAGTGAGATGAACAGGAATAAAAGGGAACTTTGTTCTCCCCCAAACACAGGGACATAAAATTCCATGAACAAGAAATAAAAGCACACACCTGATGGCTGAGGTGAAAACCAGCAGTAGCTGGTCAAGCTAAAGGTCTGACTGTGCCAGCATCCTGTATGCAGAAATCTCTTGAGGGTGGTTGTGGAAAAAGGTGGAAGAAACAGCATGAGCATTTTACCTGACTGCCAGGATGGTGAAATCAGCTAGTTGGGTTCCAGCACTGTAGGATCAAAGGCTAACCATCCAGAGGAGGAACTTGTTGAATTCCTGGAAGAAAAAGTAAGAACACTCCTCAAGCTGGTGTGTGAAGACCTGAAGCTCCTCCCCGTTGTGATCACACAGGCTGCAGCAGAAACATGCTCACATTGGGTATTGTATTCAGGCCAGGGGAATACCCTGGAGGTATTTAAGAAATGTGTAGACATGGCACTTCGGGGCACTCTAGTGCCCGAGATTGTTGATTTGTGTCTCTCTGTGGGTGGGTGTGGTGTGGTGGTCTTTTTTTTTTTTTTTGTGGTTAGATTCTATGATCTCAAGGTCCCTTCCAACCATGAAGATTCTGTGATTCTGTGAAATGCAGCAAATGCACCATGCTCCTCTGTGGCCAGAACTTTTCCAGGTAAAGGTTGTCACTGCTCCTCTTCCAGCTTAAAGCTCGTTTCCTTCTGGAAGGTGCTATACCCATCTAGCTCCTTACAGAAACAAGGTTCCTAACCAGAGGGTCCAGGAGGCTGATAAACTGGTAGATGATAAAGTGATCAAGGGCCACATTGTGATCCTGCAGAGTACCAGCACCATCTATGTAACACTCTGCAGCCGTTTTCCATATCTGCAATTTGAAGCCATTGTAATGCTCAGTGAACAGCAACTCCGCTTATTGCAATTGGAAAAGAATGCTTCAAAGCAAGAAATCCTCCCATTTCCAGGTGTGACCATTCCCAAAAGTGGATCTAAGACACCAAATCACTACAGCTCCTGCTTCTTCATTCTTATTTTTCCTGCCCTTCCATTCTGAAGGAAAATTATTAGGGAAACGGTAAATCCAAAGTTAAATACTACAAGAATATTTTCTGTCAAATTTGGTGTTTCAGTGTGGGGATGGGAGTGGAGACACATCACTGCCAATGCACAGAAGGGTGTGAACAGATTTGAGCTTATTTTGCCCAAGCTATGGGCTGACTCGATGCCAGCCAGCCGGTCCAGAAGCTACATAAACATGACAGCATGCCTAATGTGTTGCTGTCTCTCTCTAAGCCAATATGCCCTTGCAACCCAAAATAGCCCTGCATATTATTTTCCACATTGTACTGAACTATGCAGAAACTAAGTTATACGATTGCTGTGGCCCTTTCAAAACCAGTTTAAAGAGAATCAGTTCAGTAAATCCCTGTTGTTGGGGGCACACTCCACCCACGCTGGATAGCCCATTAATCCACGCTAACTCTCAGAGCAACGCATTTGTGGAAGCTACTGCTGAACGATCGGTCGGTTCCTCGTTATGTGATATCCCCTCAGAAGAGCCAGGATGCTTTTACTGCATTTGTACTGCCATCAGCAACTTTGATTCCCCTGAAAGCGGCTGATGGTTTCCAGTAACCGCAGCTCAAGTGAAGAGTTCACCTCCACATTGATCAATTTTGAGCGTACCCTGCAGAGTTACCCATAGAGTTACAGCCTTTTACTGCTACCAAGCAAGAAGAAAACCAACTCTACTTATATTAACTTACAAGTTCACTTCAGAAACATCTATTTGCACCTTCACTACCTACTTATTTGCAATTTCAGCACCATATTTTAGCATTGCATCAATGGAGTTCAGTTTCTAAACAGAAACAGTAAATTCTGTGGAAGTACTGCAGCGCAGCCTTCATCTTACCATGGGTAGGGTGCCATGAGAATTGGACCCTTCCCATCACCTCAAGACCCCCCGAGAGGTTGTGTTCATTTTTAGTGACTTTTTTTTTGTGTTGGCCATACACTCCACTTGCCCTGTACATGAACTGCTCCAACAAAGTCTAATACTAGGCCCGGCTCACTAACCTTTATTTACTTCTTTGCTAGGAGATTACCTTCTTTCTACTTACCCATGCCTAAACTGCAAACATCAGTCTCTCTTAACTTCCCTCCCTTGGCTGGACAAGACTGGTGTTGGTTCTGTTAAATTTAATTTCTGCTAAAATAGTTTTCAATAATCCATTATTTTCTGATGCAGTTATTTAAGCAGGAGCAACTTGGCTTGACTGTAGGAATGTGGCATGTCAAACTACTCTATTTGTCACTCTTTATAAAATGACATTAAAAATAATTAAACAACATGAAATGGCTGTGATATTAATTGAGAGGAATGTAGGAAATGCCAAAATGCTGGCTGTCTGCAAATCCTTAGTGGGTTTACCCAGTGTGCTTGAGTTTACACTCCATAAAACAGCATCGTGCTACTTCTTTCCCATAAGTCTTATATAAAAAAATAGTAACAACAACATCAACAACAGCAATAATAATAATAACAACAAACTTACACATAATTATTACATGCACAAAAGGTCCACATAATAACTAGTGCTCAGGAATGGAGCCTTAGCTAGCTAAAATAAGTTGATCTTGGAGTCCTGCAATGGGATGCCTTACGAATGAGTGCTTGTGCCAGAGTCACTTCAGAGGGCGAGTGTCAGAGCAGGGCCCACAGGAAATGTGGTTGACACAGGATAGCACAGCTAAAGCAAAATACCAAATGGTTTCTTTTTTGAGCGGGTCCCACTTTCTGTCCAAAGGGCGAAGCAAGGGTTCTGTGGCGAAAACAGTATTTTCTAATATAACTGCAATTAGTGTCAGAATGGAAGTTGCAAAAGCCTTTTCTAACTCGGACATTCCTACCCTTCCAGCTTCCAAGTTTCTTCAACAGCAGTCTTTGTGTGTGTGTAATACAAACCAGTTTATACTGTCCGCACAGTATTTGCATCACTTACAGCTGAGAAGGAAACGTCCATAAGGTAATTTCCCTGATCGTGTTTGTGAGAGATGGATCCCTGTCATTGAAATGCCACAGAATATATTGCATCCAGCTTTATTCCCAGTCATTGGATATAAATGCCTTGCTCCATGCTGGACTAAGCTGCATCTGCACTATGACTTTTCTGTGTCCAGGTGTGATCAGCAGCTCTTGAGAAGTCTCATTGAACAACGTACACATGCTGCAGCTACCTCCCTATGCAGCACTATTAACTTTCCTCATGTTTGTCAACGCATGTTTACGTTTTGATGGTTGGTAAGACCATTTTTAACACAAGGTCATGTATTAAAGAAGAAGGATGTGGCATTTTAGCCAGGCACATAGACCAGCAGTGGGCTGCCTTGGCAGTGACCTACCCTTTGTGTTTGTAGCAAGAAGCTCCTGCTGAACCCCCCTGCATTCTCCAGTCAATCTCAGCAGAGTTAAAATGGATTTTGATTTGGTTTGTTTGGGCTTGGTTTAAAGCACGGAGAAGGCTGTACAAGCCAGAAGGAAAACATCCCGTTGATCTAATCTGGAGGGCTGTGAACAACCTCCAATATTTTAGGGAGGAGATGAGGATTTTAAACCTTCCCACCCCTTTCCTGGGGAATGTGGGAATCCATCCATCTCTCTGTTAGCAGGGATAGGGGAGGGAATGCACGTCTCTATGCTGGCATGAGGGAAATCTGGTGCCTTTTCATCCCTTCCATATGTGCCTCTCTTCTTAAGGCCCTGGAGATCCTTCACATGTTTGTGGTGCTTCTGCCCTTGAAGATACACCTTTCCTGGTCCCACAAAGGGACATGCTTTTTCCCAGATGTTTCTGGGGATTATCCTCCTGATGTGGCCTTCCAGAGATAAGGAACAGTGATGCTCTGTGACATGCAAGAGACATCTGAGTGTGCTGCCACACTAAGAGACATCAGACAGCACTGCTCTTGAAATAACAGCCAGGCACAGCTGGTTGTGAGCCGAGACTGATGCCCTGTTGGGTAGGTTGATGGCAGAAGGAGCTCAGTGTCAGCAAGAGTCTCCTGTGGCCATGAGGGGAACAAACTGAGGTGCTGAGCTACCCTCAGCCATACACCTGCATTTCCCAGACCAGCTGTAATGTCTGCCTGGAAGTAACACAATACAGTATTATGGTTTGGTTTTATATTTCTTTTGTTGAAGAAGAACATTTCTGACTCTATAGTCTGAACTTTCAACTTCTATATACCCAATTAGTGCAAGAAGTTTTCTCTAGGAACCTCAGGCCTTTGTAAAGGTCAAATCTCAAAGTCAGAATTTGATTCTGGAAGACGGCTGCAGTGAGGGTTGGGGTGCATTAGGCTAGGGCTTGGACAAAATCTCCTTGTAGCAGCTGGTCCTAACAGCTGGTTTTCATTCAGAATAAAATGTAAGAAACAGTAAAGCTCCTTCATGGAATTAGATAGCTGAAATAAAAAGAAGTATTGCCAAGAAAGTAGCAATATACACCATTGTGCGGATCCCAGATAAAAGAGAAGGTTTTCTTTGGGTGAATACAAATGCAGAGGTGTGGGCAGGGTTTGATGGAGGTAGACGTGAAGAGAAGCAGCAAAACTAGCACAGGCTGACACAGAAACATCAGAAAAGCAAGGAGATAACCAGAGCAAGCATCAGGCATGTGGCCTCATAAAAATTCTATAGCCAGAGACAACTTTCTGTGAGAGCTCTGCTGAAAGAATTTTGAAATTGAGAAGAAAGTCCTTGCCCTTTTTTGATAACTTTGGCTTTAGTCTTTGTATGTAAAAAGGACAAAAGTCAGAAACAGATATGACTTCAACATCAGTTTTCCTTCCTGAAAGAAACTTCCAGTAAGACTCCAAACAGTGAATGGCAGTTTGTATCCAAAAAGGAAAAGCACCTCTCCCCAGAATCTTGCCATGGTTCCAGCAGGCTCTGTGCTGGAGGTGGGGGTTCTGCCAAGCCAAGGGGAATTAAAATTGTAACCATTTAAAAAATGTAAAAAAATTTAATTCTATTAAAAATAATAGTGAATTTCCTTCAATGTACCATGCCATGAATGGTTAATAGGACAGTAATAAGAGCATCAAATAAATATCATTATAGCCTGCCTGTGTTTTGTACCTCAACTAGAACAGCCCCACCTCTCCTCCCCTGTAGCGTATGAAGGCACGGACCCCGGTTGGTGATACAACCAGAATCGGTTATTATACCCAACAGGCAGCTTATATAGTACCAGTGTATCTTCTTTCCCAACCAACACACCCCTGCAACCCCCAACTGCCAGGCGGGTTGAATTCCCCTCCATCAGTCAGGAGCGCCAGGCATTGTTTACAGGTCTGGAGATGATCATGGGCCATCTTCTGCCATTGTTCCTGCTGCTTCTTCTGGTCTCTGCTTCTTCCACAATCCTGTTAACCCCTTGTTCTCCCACACTCCCCTACTTTCACACTGAGTTAGAGATCAAGAGGGCAGTGGTAGCACTTCTTTGCAGAGACGTGATGTGCCCGGCCAGCAGGAGCAGGATGTCTCGCCGAGGCATTCCTAACTCAGTCAGCCTGGAGGAACATCCTCTGCCCCTTACTGTAATGCTGTTTCCAGACTAACTTACTTCACCTAGCACTTGGAGACTCAAGCACCAGGAACAGAGTCCTCTTCTGGTCCTACAAGGAGCTATAGTGGGTCATGAAAGCATCATGGAAAGTCAGCCACTAGGTCTAACTGAGTCTGAGCAATAGATTCTCCTTCTTTGGTGGGTTTCTTGCCTGTACAGTAGCTTGGGCTTTCTTGAAGAAAGCCTCTCCTACATAATCTGCAAAGCTTCCTCAGATAAGAAAAATCTTCCTTTCCTGTGAGGTCAAAGGGCCAGCTTCTGTGGAGTACCCTTTTGACTCAACCGATCAAAGTTCAAAGAGACCCCGTACACCATGATGCACAAAGAAGGAAGGGGTGGTTGTAGCAGAAGGCCTTCAGGGGGTTGAGCAGACAAAATGAGTCACCAAGGGAAACTGCGTATTAAAGTGAAAGTAGGTAGGAAGCTCAAGCCTGGAAGCGCAGCTCCTGTGAAGTTTGTTTGTGCATTCGTTAGCCTGAGCCTGGTGGGACTAGTTAGTTCTTTAGTGAATTTCCATTTCCTAGAGCTCTTTGAAACATTCTGTAGTTACACTCATCCCTGAAAATCCAGGCTAGGCCTTGGATTTAAAATGTGTTTATCACTTTTGAAGTGCAGAATGTGGGAAGAGAGTGCTGACACCAAAAGGGTACAGGCAGAAAAAGAAGCAAAATGATAATTTTCTAAACATATGCTTTCATTAGGAATGAATTACCAGATGGTTCTGGCAGCTTTAGTTATGGCCAGTGGTACAATCCACTCACAAATTCAAAAGAGAGCTGCTACCTCTTGTGAATAGAAGAACAGCTCAGTGCAGGAAATACTCTCAGAATAAATACCACCAGTCAAGAGATAAAGGCCACCCATTAGCTCCTAATAAAATTAGAAAATAGGTGATTGTTTTAAAGAAAACAGAGTGGCCCTTGAAAGTTGGCTGTGCCTATTTACATGCTGAGATGGGTATGGCCATACAAATGTTATGAGCTTTGAGTTTCTGGACATTGAGAATTTGCCTCTTCAGGAGAGGTGCCAATTAAAGAAGCCAAACTGCTGGGATCTGTCTGGCTTTTGGGAAGGGCAGGGGAAGGCAGAGTGGTGGGCACAGGCAAACCATGTCTTCTGGCTGCTTTCAGGGGCTCGGGACCCTTCAGCCAAGCATGTCAGCACGTAGGAGCATTACGCAGTTGTCCCCATTTCCTGCTGCAACATCAGCCACCTTCAGGTGGTCTCGGAGTTCAGTCTACCTGATATTATGGATATTTTGGGGTTTTAAGGCATCTAGATGAATTATATTGCTATATCAGAACTGCAATGAGCTCTTTCCCCAGTCATATCTGGGATGGTTTTTCATGGAAACAGGTAAGTTATGAACTAGTGTTCATCAGGAACCATGACATGGCGTGTGTAACCATGGTATTGAGATGAGGTCTGTGAAAATGGCATTTGTAAGCTGCTTCACCCCTATAATGTCACTCAGCACTGTCGGGAGCAAGCTGTTAGTAGAAAGCCTCAGCAGATGCTATTGCACTCTCTAGGGGAAGGGATGCCATTAGGTATTTCAACTGGAGGGAAAGGCCATTATGCTTCAGAAATCCTTTCCAATTCCACAGAGGTTAATAATTCCTGACCGTTATTTAGTTGATCTTGATCTAAGGATTAGAAGACACCGCTATGCTCAGAAACTCTCTCAAGATCACAGGACAAATCACTGACAGACTGAGGAATGGCAATGGAAAGAATCCAGATTCACAGATCGGTAAAGAGGAGTATGTTTTATTTACAGAGCACTTGTGCCTGTCTATAAAAGTGGACCTTTATGGAAGAGGTTAGCTGAATAGTCCAGGATATTTAGATTCTCTGGGGAGAAAAACCCAACCAACCAACCAATCAGCTCCTCATTAGCTTTGGGTAAAATATTTTTTTGATGCATAAATTTTTCCACAAATAACGTTAAATAATTTATGTGAGGGCAGCATGTAGCTATAGTATCAGCTCTTTTCTACAGAGAAATTCTCAGGGGAAACTCTCCCACTGACACATACCGAGGCAGCTCCAGTGACTCCAATTGTGTCAGGAGACTTACACCTCCCCATTGTGTATGTGTATGTCTGTTACCTAGAAATACACCTAAATAGCTACTGAAAATAACTCAAAAAGATATCCTAATACAAATACAATGTTCTACTAATAAGATAAATCATATCAAATTATCATGATCTTATGACAAAGAGTACATAGTTATTTCATAGTCATTTCTTAGTTTCCTGATGCAGGTTTGAAAGAACCACAGCTAGTGTGAAGTGATTTCCACTGCTGCATTTAGCAATACGTGGCAGTGATGTTAGTGCAATTAAACACCCATTCACTCATGCGTGCCCACTATAGGCACTAATAGCCACTTAACTAAAGTCACTTTTAGCCATAATTTATAGGCAGCCCTGGGGTAGCTCATTAGTTCTCTCTCATTGCTATTTATATACCCAGGAGCTTTGTGGAAGGGCTGGGGACTGTGTACAGCTACCTCTGCAGGAGAAGGCAAGGCGCTGGAGTGAAACCCAGCGCGCCCAGTCAGCCTGCTGGTGGCAGCATGCTCCCAGCCACCGCCAAACCCGCTCACCCACCGCCCGCTCAGCAGCGGGGAACCGGCACTCCTCGGGGGGAAGAGACATCAGGAGAGAAAGGGAGATTCAGAAACTAAGAAAGACATTAAGAAAGGAAGGGAGGGAGGGAGGAAAAGAAAGAGAGAGAGAGAGAAAGAGAGAAAGAGAGCGGGAAAGAGAGAGAAAGAGAGAGAGAGAGAGAAAGAGAGAAAGAGAGCGGGAAAGAGAGAGAAAGAGAGAGAGAGAGAGAAAGAGAGAAAGAGAGCGGGAAAGAGAGAGAAAGAGAGAGAGAAAGAGAGAGAGAAAGAAAGAGAGGAAGAAAGAGAGAAAGAAATGCAGAAAGAAAGGCAGAAAGGCAGAAAGAAAGAAAGAGAGAGAGAAAGAAAGAGAGAGAGAAAGAAAGAGAGAGAGAAAGAAAGAGAGAGAGAAAGAAAGAGAGAGAGAAAGAAAGAGAGAGAGAAAGAAAGAGAGAGAGAAAGAAAGAGAGAGAGAAAGAAAGAGAGAGAGAAAGAAAGAGAGAGAGAAAGAAAGAGAGAGAGAAAGAAAGAGAGAGAGAAAGAAAGAGAGAGAGAAAGAAAGAGAGAGAGAAAGAAAGAGAGAGAGAAAGAAAGAGAGAGAGAAAGAAAGAGAGAGAGAAAGAAAGAGAGAGAGAAAGAAAGAGAGAGAGAAAGAAAGAGAGAGAGAAAGAAAGAGAGAGAGAAAGAAAGAGAGAGAGAAAGAAAGAGAGAGAGAAAGAAAGAGAGAGAGAAAGAAAGAGAGAGAGAAAGAAAGAGAGAAAGAAAGAAAGAGAGAGAAGCAGTTGCCTTAACTAACAGAAGAAATGGGGTCCCTATAGGACCCAACTTTGCTGTGAAAGTAACCTAAGTTCTGTGTGCTGAAGTAAGGTACATACTGGGCAGGTATAGGTCTCCTAATGCAACTGGAGTCACTGGAGCTACCTCAGTATGTATCAGTGGAAGAGTTTCCCCTAAGAATTTCTCTTTGTGGTTCAAAGGGTTTGCCTTTATGTCTTACAGTTGTCTTCCTCTACTCTCAACCACGCAAAGAAGTGTGTTATCTCTGGTTTTGTTGTGACAGACTGGTACTTAATGTGACTCACTAGACGGCAAATCCCTATGTAAATAAAAGGAATTCAGACAGGATGCAACAATTATACAGGAGTGATTCAGATGTTTGATTTTGCCTACAAGGGAAATGATGTCTCATGGGCTGTACAAATAAAGGAAAGTTAGTGGTGTTCACATGGAATCATAGAATAGCTTGGGCTGGAAGGGATCTTTAAAGGTCTTCTAGTCCAACCCCCCCTGCAATGAGCAGGGACATCTTCAACTAGATCAGGTTGCTCAGAGCCTCGTCCAACCCGACCTTGAATTTTTCCAGGGATTGGGGCATCTACCACCTCTCTGGGCAACCTGTTCCAGTGTTTCACCACCTTTGTGTTCCATATTGCCTCTCAGAGTCCTTACAAGGCTTCTCTCTAGCACAATACAAACCAGAGATGATATATTGATGTGATGCTTCTTCAAGGGTAAGAGACCCTTCTGTACTAAGCAGATGGGAAAATATTTGTTGTTACACATTTTGCACCTTCACACTAGGAAGAGCAGATCCATTATTCCGATCATTCAAGTGTAAAGTTTTGAGGACTTGCCTAGGTTTAAGACGGGAGTATTTATTCTTCACTTTGTCACTAGTTTTGTTTTAATTCTCTCTAAGCAAATAACTGTTGATTTACAATTAGTGCAGAGACAATCTAAGCCCAGGACTGTTGAACAGACAGGCTTTTCCCCACAGTTACTTACACTCTTGGAAACATTTGCGGACAGAGCTCTTGCTACCACTGTTACGCTGAAAAATGGTGATTTTTCCACAATGAAAAAACAGCTTCCCATATACCATTTTGGAGAAATCACCCTCTTCCTGTAACAAATCAAGCTATTACAGGAAAGGATATTGCTAATTTAATTGTTTCCACTACAACTTTCAGCAGATGCAAGCCTTTCAGTTTGAGGTTGCAGCTACTTGTAGTCTTGACCATTATGAGTCAAGTTTGAAGTAAGTTGAGTTAGCCTTACCCTATGGCAGATGCAACTCAGGATTTCAGTGGCAGCTGGGTGACAAACCTGGCCACAGCCCTGCATGGTTGTTCTCCAGCTCATTTGTCTGCTGGTGTTAGTGCACAGCCTTGTATGAAGGCTGTTACTGGAAAATGTATTTACCAGGCTCTGTTGTTGCAAAGGAATGTAACAGGGTAACAGGTTTTTGCTGTGTTTTTCTGCTGCCACCTTTGTCAGGTAGAAGATTGTACTATTTCTGCTGTCAGACTTTTGCAAAATGGCATATGTTAGTAATCTAAGTATATTAATATGAGAATATATATTAGACACTACCTCATTCCTGCGGAAGGTTTCCTACAAGCTACAGTTGTGTGTGCTTCTGGCTTTTGCATCCCGCTTCTGTGCTCTCCATCACCAGAAGTGAGATATAGCACCTCTGATAAGATCTGTTCTGGACTGTGAGCTATTACAGTGCTTCTTTGACTGAGAGTGAGAAAAAATTCAGCTAAAAGCTGAGTGATACATGAAATAATGTATTATTGGAATGAGTATTTACAATCTAAATACATGAGACTTCAAGATCCAAGATACACAGCAAGGCATGTTCTGGAGAGTTTGCTCCAGTTGCTCAGAGTTTGTCAGATCTCATTTATTTGCAACAGTATAAACCCAGGTAAACAATAGGTTTTTTGGATTTACAGGAAAGCAAGATAGAGCGGCATCTGGCTAAGTGACTTTTATTATTATTACGAGTAGTAGTATAAATGTTAAATTCAGAAGTTATATAGCTCCTGAGAGAGGACAAAACCCCATGAAAACCATATTCCTTGCCTACAAGTGGGACATTCTGCTTCTGTTCTGTAAGAGACTGTGTTTACACTCCTGCTGTTCAGAGTCCTGCATGATAGATTTTCAAAATAATAGGTTCCTTTCAATAACTTGCATAGACACACAGGTGAAGCCCTCTTATCTAGGTGGTGAGACATAGACTGGAACAAAACTTACCATGTATAAGCTTCAGATTCCTGTATTTTGCAAGGTTTAATATTTTTTCTAAGTATGTTGTACTTTTTTAATATATATGTTTATACATACGTACATATTGTTCTTACTCCTTAAGGAGGGATTTCCATTCCTCATATTGAAGCTGGGAGACAGACAAAACAATTTTGGAGTTCATGATTCTTATATTTTGAGTGCAAGTCTGCTGTATACTCGACTGATACCCAGTTGAGTATGTGCCACTGAGTATGGACTCTACTTTCTTATTGAGTTAAAAAAGCTGGCACACGTGGTTTTCTCTGGAGAACACCAATGTCTTCAGGCCAAACGAGAACAGCAAGAAGCCACATACCATGCTAGCCTGAGGAGCCTCATGATTAGAGTAAATTGCATGGTATGAAATATCAAACAGAAATGAAATTGGCTGATCACAGTTTTAACCCTCATGCTCCAAAGACCATACAGTCTGAAGATGTCATCTTTTTCCTTAACTACTGCATCATCTACACCAGACTTCATGAGACATGTGGACTGGGCAAGATTGTGAAAAATAAGAGCATAGGTCCCCATTCAATCAGTGCATCTCAAACCCCCTACCTGAAATCACACCTGAAAAGTGATCTAGAAGACCTAAATGATAAGCAGGAACCTGTCTATGCTTAACCAGTGACAGAAAAGCTGAATGCCCCTACTTTCCTCTTTAGCTAAGGCATATTTCGTATACTCACATTTCATATACTTCACATGCCAGTTGTTCAAAAACAGAGAGCAGTCCTCAAGTCTTCCTCTCAGTTTGTGCTACATAAATTCATGATTTAATGCACACAGTGTTTCCTTGATGATTTCACCTGCTGCTCAAAATAATTTGTGACTTCATAACATTTTATTTATGTAATAATTATATTGGTTTTCATTAAGCTTGATTCATAACTGGATTATTTCATTGTAGTTAGTTTTCCTAAAGTTAGGATAGTTTGGTTCAGATTTTAATTAACTTTGAACTGCTGAGTTCATATTTTTTCAATACAAAGCTTAAAATCCTGCAGATTTGTTGTTTTCTTTCAATGCTGCAACATATGTTCACCAATCATGGTTATATGAAGTAACCTTAGATGATAAACTTGAAAGTCGTTTTGTTCTCCTTCTGATCTGATAGTCTCTGGTCACTTTGCTCGCACTGCAGTGGGGAGAAAGGCACACACTGTCCTGGATCTTTGAGTATGTCCTCACTGACAGATGGAGGAAGTTGTTTTTTTAAGCACCTGATTCAAATTCAAAATGGAACAGAGTCTTAAGTCGGGGCAGACGTTTTGAAGACATTATGAAGATGTTACTTTAATTTCACTCAGTATTGATAAAATTTAAGCTCGTAATTCATGCAGACATGCATAGTCCTGCTCTAGAGCTGCATGTCCATCCAGCATGGTGGTCTAGCAGGGCCTCATCTTCTGGACTACAACTTTGGTGGCCTTGTTCTTGAGGTAGCTTGCCAGGGGTGCTGCTACTGTAAAGTGTCAGGTTCATCCATGTAGGGCTTATACAGGTCTTTGAGCTATACCAGAGCCTGGGAAATTATATTAGAATATGTGAGTTCAATGAGCTTTCTTTCCCTACTCATGAACACGGAGTTCAAAGTTTTAAAACAGAGAGAACCATTTCTTTGCAAAATAATTTAAGAATAATAATTAATATTTCAAGGATTATTACATTTTATGATGTTTTAATGAAATGAAATTTAAATCAAGTGTTGAACTGCTAACTTTCAAAAAAGGAGGATGAGCACTGAATACTTCTGTGAGAGGCAGAAAATAGTAAGGTCAGTAATATTAACCCTCTTCGAGTGCCTTGGCAATTACCTTGGTCCCCATCTTTCTCTAGCAGTTACAAGAGAGAGGTCAGCGAAACAATTGGTCTCTCTGCTTTTCATGGCTTCCTCCTCCATTGTACAGCCTGGCTTGCTGTTCAGGCCTGAGAGGTCTGGAAATCACAGAATCACAGAATTGGAGGGGTTGGAAGGGACCTTCAGAGACTATCTAGTCTAACCCCACTGCCAAAGCAGGTTCACCCGAAGCAGGTTGAACAGGAACACATCAAGGCGGATTTTGAATACCTCCAGAGATGGAGACTCCACCACCCCTCTGGGCAGCTTGTTCCAGTGCTCTGCCACCCTCAAAGTAAAGAAGTTTTTCCTCATGTTGAGGTGGAATTTCAGCTTGTGTCTGTTGCCCCTTGTCCTGTCACTGGGCACCACTGAGAAGAGTCTGGCCGCATCCTCTCAACACTCACTGTTTAGATATTGATAAGCATTGATGAGATCCTCTCTTAGTCTTCTCCAGGCTAAACAGACCCAGGTGTCTCAGCTTTTCCTCATAAGAGCAGTGCTCCATTCCCTTGATCATCTTTGTAGCCCTCAGCTGGACTCTCTCCAGTAGTTCCCTGGCCTCCTTGAACTGGGGGGCCCAGAACTGGACACAGTATGCCAGATGTGGCCTCACCAGGGCACACTAAAGAAGGAGGATGACCTCCCTTGACCTGCTGGCCATGCTCTTTTTAATGCAGACAGGCTCATCAGTTGGCTTTTGAAACACAGCTGTTGTGGGCTCAGTTTTTTTGTGCAGTTTCTGCTGCCACCTCTGGATGCTGGGCAGGCCCAGCTCAGCAACTCTGGCCACCTCCCTGGCCAACTCAGGGAATGCTCAGCAGTGTGCAAGTTTCTACACAAAGTCCCCGTGAGAAGAAAGGTACCCCCAGAAAAGGACCTTTTTCCATCAATGCATCAACCTTTAATTAACCTCATAAGGAAGAAAAAAATCTGTACTTTAGCTAACCTGTTTGCAGCTGTCCTTTGGCAGGAAAGCAGGTAATGCTGTTCCATTAGTTTCCTTTGCTCACCAAGAGAAGAAAGCAGGTATCCTGTCCCTCTGGAAGCCCCAGAAGGTCAGGGCCATTCTTCATTCCCATCACCTGCAAACACATATTGGTGATGTCAGGTATCTACAGGTACCTAGAAAATCGTAAATTTTCTTCTTTTTTTCAAAGTAAAAATAATTTTTTATCTTTGTCAAATTAATTACTAACTTTATCAATATCTGTTACACTTAATGTTTCTCATTTCCATTTCAAGCACCATGCATCTGTGTGGGGCATTATTTCAAAGGGGCAGTACACCCTCCCCATAGAATAGCTGCTCCTTGAAGTATATTATTGGAAAGTATTTTGCTCTCAGTCATTAAAAGAGAAAGTAAACTCTGCCCAATGAAAAACAGATTTTTTAAGAAATGCCTTTTTGACACTTTTAGAAAGCTCACTGAATCACTATTTATATCTACATTTTAATTCTTCTAACAATACAAGGTGGAGGCAATAATAAGGGCTTCTTATTTACAAATAAACTTTAATCTAGGGCTATTTCAAATCTAGTGTTAAGCAGTTCTGAGCTTACAAACATATACCTATGAAAAGAAGTGAAATAATGATGAAATAAGCTGTTAAATTGCTGATTCCTAGTCTTCCTAAATAACTGTATTTATTCCTTTAATTGGGGCTTTCATTAGCACATGCTACTTTATTAGTTTCATATTAAAATGAACGTTAGAGACAAGAAGGCTCAGGCCCCACATTGGTTCATAATTTAGCATGAGTTATCAATTAACTTCATTAGTCAGATAAAACATTATTTGCACAAATAAACACGTCAGGGCTAAACAGAAAGTGAGAAATCTCATTTACTTTCCAATAAAACTGTTGATTTGCCAGTACCGGAATCTCAGCCACTGAATGAATAAACTCTTTGCTTCTCATATGCAAATATTCTCTTAGTGCTATCTGACAGATTAGAGAGGTTTTCTTAAACATAGGTTTTCAGGGTCTAAGATTAATGAGAAGTTCTGATGAGTATTATTGGCTAGATACGACATTTAACACACATTAATGTAATTAATCATTTAGGGCATGTAGGTAAATTCTGGTGTTTATAATACAAGGACGCATTGCAAAGTTATTTCATACTTGGGGGATTTTCAAAGTCCCGCATGATGACATTGATATAGTGCTACTACTCTGTTATAATCTTTGTATATTATTTAAGTGTAACAAATACTTCATTCATTGCCTGCCCTAAACTTTGCATTTGGTGACATTCTTGCTGCTGTGTTAATATCGGGTCTATTAAGCTGGACCTCATGGTCCATTACCCTTTCTTTAGGCCTGACCCCATGAAGTTTAAGGGTCTTGAGCACAGTGTGAAAAAGCAAAGGGTTTCACTCTCACCCAAGGAGCTCATTAGGACTTTATAGAAACACAAAAAATACTCACACAGTACCAACATTTGCACTGAGGGATACTCACCAGACAAACAGCCTGGTGTCAGGAGGTGTTCATTGTTCTCTTTTTCCAGGCCTGCACACCAATTTAGCAGGCTAACTAAAGGGATCGCTCATTTGTAATCCCCCATTTCAGCCTTTGTAGCAGAGATTCATTTGCCAGCATCTTTTAACTTTGCTTCCTTGAAACTCCCGATTCACTTAGGACAGTGTGTTTGAAATGAGCTGAAACAGGCTGGCTGGGATTACGCTTGCCAGTTGCTAGAGTGGGATTTGGAGGTTGTCTTTGTTTGCTGCCTCGAGGCAAGTAAACAGTCATTCACAGTACGTTTTAAAAAGACCTTTCTGCAAATCAGTTATTGACTGAGGGCCAGGTTCTGCTCTGTTTACCTGCCTTGAATAATGCTCCTTTTCTCCCGGATTGCAGTTGGGTTACTGAAGGAGCAAGGCACTACAAACGCTGCAGAAGGCTGTCAGACTCTGACCCTAACCAAGATAAGGATAAAGAACTGCTCTTCTGCCATTAACAAAACAAGTTTGCTCTTCTTGGGCTGTAGTCCATCTGTCTACCTGTCTCTATAAAGTGACAGCATCTTTGGCAAATATCCTGTGTGCCATTAGTGGATGATAACACAGTTCACTCCCGCTTTGGGCTCAGTATAAAACATCTCCCTCCATAAGACAGTGGATCGTTACGGCTTCTGCAGCCTCTGAGCGCAATCATCTAGGTACTGCCTCGACCATATTTTAAACTGGTTGTTTTGTTTGTTTGTTTTTAAGGCTCTGACATGAAAACCCAAAGTACTGATTTTTAAATCATTTTGGTCTCTTTGAAAGATGGTGCCGATTGCCTTGGGCAGCAGCAGGCAGCTCGCAGGGCTGCAGCCTTCAGTATCATTTTCAGAATTTTCACACTTTCTGTAAAGACAGTAACAACAGATTTGCAAACCAAAGGGACCCACTTTATATCAAGCTCTAAGGGCTTTTTATTTTTCAGGGAAACAGGAAGACTGTGTAGATAATTTAGTCTGGCAAAGATTCCTTTCAATATTTCACACTAAGGTTATCTTTCCATCAGGAGAAGTTATTTAGATTCCTGGCCATTTCCCGCATTCGCTGAGCGAGGTGTTCCTCTAAGAAAGGGCAACTGACATTAAAATAACCACAGCTTTGGGTCTGGCAAGGCATGGGAAGCCAAAGTAAGAAAATGGTTTGCACTTAAATGGCATCTAGGTGGGGTATTCCTCTTATCCCCTTATGCTGATATATATTATGCTACGAAGTTAGTGGAGAAACATAGGGCAAATATTTGTTCTTCTGTTTTAATATAACAGCAACACAAAAATAGCACTGCATGACACCTGTATATCTTCAATGTGAGCAAAACTATTTCTGTTAAGTCAACATGGAATGTTTCTGCTTTAAGAAGAGCTACCATGTAAGTCAATTTGGCAACATCAGTAGATCCCATGTAAAATAAATACGAACAAAATAGTCTGCTAAGGACATGTCATACCCCTTCAGACTCACCAGACAGGACTTGGGTCACTGGCACAGTGCAGGAATGCTGTATGCTTGCTGACAAATAAGTTCATAGTCAATTCTTGGTCAATGAACCCTGCCTGGCAAATCAGGTGTGATTTATTCACAATCACTGCCTGTGCCCTGCTTGTTTGAGGGCCATTACAAAGCAAAATCCTGGGATTTCCACAGCCTGTTTGGTTATTTTTCAGTTGCTATGCCATCTCTGTGTAATTGCCTCAACTCATAAGATTACAGCTCTCCGAGTTCCTCAGGTCCAGCTCCAACTGCTTCATCCCAGTTTACCTTTAACTAAGCCAAAACAGTTAATGTAATTTTGAAAGGAATTACAGGGAGGAGGAAAAGGCCAATGGAAACTTCTGTGTCTCATTCAAAGGCAACTGAAAGAGTGAAGGGAGATGCTGAGAAGGGTGAGGTGGTAGAAAAGGGAAGGAACCACCTGGTCGACTGGGTCACATGCAGTATGAATGGCGCATTTTTGAAGACAGCAGCCACCTATAACTTCACAGTACCTTCAACAAGTGGGAAGGCCAAAGGACAAAACATGAAACCAGGCAATATCAACATAGCCTCAAACAGCAGTGTATGCAAAATGGCTCATGTGAGGACAAAGTCACTGTGTTTCTCCTAAACAGCTTCCCACAGCAGATTAAATTTATCTGCCATTGCTGATATTTGGATTCAGGAAGATGCAAGCCACTTACACAATCTATTTTGGCATCTCTGCTTTGGGGATGTAGAGAAAAGGGGCTTGGGCAGAGGGGAGGGCAGCAGCATTTAAACAAGCACTGTCATTTCTGCAGTGAACGTCTGACTGTGGCCTCGGATTTTGGCCTTTGGCCTCCAAATATATTTAATCTGGGACGTGGCCAAGACGCCGTAAACAGGAAGGCTCCTTAAGATATGCACATCAATAATCTGGGATTTTCACTTTGTTCTCTCAGAAGCAGCGCAAACAAACAAATGCAGAAACTGGTCTTCCAGCTGCTGTTGTTTTTAATTACAATGCAGAGGAATAGTTAAGTCAGCAGTTAACTGAACTGAGTCCACTAAAAGTCATTGCTCTTTAACAGCAAAATAATATGGCTTGAAGGCTTGTTAGATAAATTGTAGCATAAAAAACACCAGTAGGTCATTGACGATTTTAATGTTTCCTGTATGGATTTATTGGCATTCTTAAACAGGCACAGGCTGTGTGCAACATTATTCTTTCAACATTTTTCAGGATAATATTTTTTATATTAGATGAAACTGTTACATGGAATAAACTGTATCTTTATTCTGGGTTCTGTTGTGTTCACCAGAATTTCACTCCCAGGTGCCTAGGGACAAGTCCTTGGTGAGAGGGAAGAAGCTGAAAACGAGTGTCTGCTGCACACCACCACAGGTGCAAGACATAAAGTAATAATGGATTAAAATCTTACAAATAGCATGGGACTCTCTCTGCTGTGTTTCAAGAGTCTATGCTCTATCTCATGGTACCGCTCAACTTCAAAGTTTTCTTCAGGCTTCCTTGAAATAGAAATGGGACGTTTCTAAGGACTATCAGCCAGCTGCAGCTCTTTGCGCAATGGAATATGAATAGCTGATCTCTAGACTTTCCAACTGTATTACCACTAATAATGTAAAAACAATGTAATGTAGTAAGTATAATATAATAACAGTAATTAGGACAATTAGAATAGGTGTAAAATAAATTTACTCTTTCCAGTGTTACAGCACCTATAAAGGATCACACGTGAAATTGAACGGAATCCTCTACGATGGTATGATCCCATACAGTGACATAAGAGTAGTAGGCCTTCTGAAGTGGTATCAAATGGCAAAAAATAATCATAAAGGCAGGTTTATCTAAGACCAAAGAAAAGGGTGATTGCATGATATCCGAAAAGAACGAAAGTTTTATTCTATGAGGTGCAAAGGTTGGGCAGGCGTCTAATTAGGGCAAATGACACAAGGATGTTACAAATGCCTCTTTGAGTGGAGTTACGAAAGCACACTGAAGTACAGCTATGGGTCTGGTATCTAGAGAAAAGGCAAAGAGACGACTGGACTTCAAACAAAAAACAGAGTAACATTTTTGTAAGTTAGATGTGATAGCAAGGAAAACTCCACATTGTCAGCAGCTGATGAGGTATTGCCTGTAAGTGTCAAAGAGAAGATCCTGTAGAGGCGACTGGCAATATTATATTCCAAGCAGCTTGAGAGAATAAAAGATGGCCCTCCCATTGAGGCGGGCATGAGGACAGCCAGAAAACAACACAGCCATAGACCCTCCAAGGAATCTACTTCATGGTCACTTCTGACTTTTGGAATTGCATTCCCAACTGGAATAATAACTTGGGACGTTATCATTTCCTATCACTTCAGGTAAGTGTTGCCCCTGAAACATGTAGATGATCTTACTGTTTCATTTTTATGAGAGTGATTACTTGGTATTCAAACATTAAAACCGAGAGCCGATAGTAACAAAATGTAAATTTTCAGTATTGTTAATGAACTTCTAGACAAAAATGATTGTAGTATTTTCAAATGAGTGTTTTCCAACCAAAACAATTTTGTCAGCAAGTGTTTGACTAGCTATGATGACTTTAATAATGAAAAGCGAATGGTCTTTACATGGTACCATGGAGATGTTATTCATCTTTCTGCAGAGTAAAAAAAATAAGACATTTAAATTACGTGAGTGTGTGGGGAAGAAAGAAAAAGTAATTGTATACAAGGGAGTAGTGCTATGCAAACACCTGGAGAGATTACAATCTACCTTAATTGAGTAATTGATCACACCCCTTTGACTTCTATTCCAATGACCTGAGAAGAGGGGTTAAACAGGGGTTACTGGGTGCATTAATGTGCTTATAGATGGCTAATGCAGAATCAGAGTTTATGTACACAGCACAAACTGACAAACAGTGATAGGTTAAATAACACACAGTAAACATGTCAGAAGGCTATTCCCTAACAATTACATCTCTTTGTAACATTAGGCTATCTCCTGGATTATTTTTCTCTGTTGGCCCAGCATCTCAGTTAAGTGATTTCCCACATACATGCTACTTAGCTATGATTTGTTACATTAGAAGAACACTAAAACACAAAAATTGTTTCAGTAATTATTTGGAAAGATAACTGGGAATCATATAAACACATGTACACTAGTCAGCACGGATATATAAAAAGAAAATTGTTTAACTAACGTGATTAACTTCTTCATGGGAAAGACAATGAAAACTGACAGGAGGGAAGCACGAAACATCCAAAGTTGACTACAAAGAGGCTTTTTGATTTAGCATCACTTAAAAGATTGATATGTAACATCGTCAAATGTGGTATTGATGGTGACAGGTTACACTGGGGAAAAATGGTTCCTTAAATGAAATAAGAGAGCTGTATTAAATGGATATAAATTGAGGGACATCATAAGAATTGTAATTAGGTATAACAGTTTTTCCGGTAATATATAAACACTCTGAAACAGATGTGCATTTGTGCAAAGCAGAAAAACATTGTAAGGCTGAATTTTAGTGAAGAGAAAGAAAATTAATGGTTGAAAGTAGTGGAAAATATAGTTATTTTAAAACAATGAATCTTAGATCACATTTATTGTCAAAATTTATTCTCTCATTCCTGTGAAAATCAGAAAAAGGTTTTTTAGAGTAAAAACAGAAATTCAAATACATTGCTCAATACTTGTAAAAATCTAGGAAAGGAAATAGCTTCTTTGCTATTCGTTTGCTTGGAGAGCAAAATGTAAATGAACATCTAGAGCTTGGTATGGTAATTTGGCAGCACATTAAAAGCAGACGTGAAGAATGCAAAAGACACCAAGTGCAGGTAGTAACAGAGAGTATCTCACATCTGAGGAGCTTCTAATCTACAGAAACATCAATTCTTTTCATGCCAACCTGTAAAGTATGAAAAGAAGAAAAAGAGGATTTCTCATATGCACTCCTGTATTTTCAGCACAGCACAGTTTTATTCATACAGCCTTGCACCCCAGGATACTCTGGATCCCACCACTCTTAAAATATTTAAGGTATAACCTTAATCTTACGTGAACGCTTAACAGGATTAACATATGCTCGAAATAGCGTTCCATGTTAGGAAAAGTCATCAGTACACCAAACGATGAACACTATCCTAATTTGAGAAGCATTCATAAAATAGATAATGATCTTTTCACTAATTTTGACTTATGAATCTTCTAAGTCAAATGCCCAAATTGGGTGGATCCAAACCAAAGATGAGACAGAACTTTCGTTTTTATATCTGACTTCATAAAACTTGTGTAACTTTATGGTTAGGACAAAACATACTAATGCTGCTTCATACCACTTATAAGATAGTCAATTTCCAAAGACATGAGTACCCTCCTACTGGCTATAATAATTTGAGCTACAATTAGCTCCAACAGAAACCCTCAAAAATTTTAATCATACACTTTCAATCAGATCCTTACCAGACATAACCTTCTAAGTATGATTACAGGCCCCTGTGTATATTGCATTCGCCCAAACAGACTTCTCGTGACCTTTTGGGCAACTGCAAAATCTGTATTTTCAACAGTAAAATGCACCACAGACCCCTTCCTGATGGGGAAGGTTTTTCCTTATATCCAATCTGAACCACTCTTGTTTCAATTTATGCCTGTTGCCTCTTGTTCTCCCTCCATGCTCTGCTCTGAAGAGCCTGACTCCATCTTCTCGTTAACCTCCCCATAGGTACTGGGGGGCTGTTAGTTCCCTCCTAAAGCTGTGTCTGCTTCAGCCTGACTAAGCCCAGTTCCTTCAGTTTCTCCTCACTGGGCAAGTGCTGCAGTCCCCACCTAGTGTGGAAGCCTCTGCAGAATCATAGAATCATAGAATGGTGTGGGTTGGAAGGGACCTCAAACATCATGGAGTTCCAACCACCCTGCTATGGGCAGGGACACCTCCCACTAGACCAGGTTGCCCAAAGCCCCATCCAGCCTGGCCTTGAACACCTCCAGGGATGGGGCAACCACGACTTCCCTGGGCAACCTGTTCCAGTGTCTCACCACCCTCACTGTAAATAATTTCTTTCTAGTATCTAATCTATATCTCCCCTCTTCCAGTTTAAAACCATTCTCCCTTGTCCTATCACTACACTTCCTAACAAAGAGTCCCTCTCTGGCTCTCCTGTAGGCTCCCTTCAGATATTGGAAGGCTGCTATAAGGTCTCCCCAGAGCCTTCTCTTCTCCAGGCTGAACAACCCCAGCTCCCTCAGCCTGTCCTCATAGGAGAGGTGCTCCATCCCTCTGATCATCTTCGTGGCCCTCTGCTGGACCCGTTCCAGCAGATCCACGTCCTTCCTGTGTTGAGGACTCCAAAGCTGGACACAGTACTCCAGGTGGGGTCTCACGAGCGCAGAGCAGAGGGGCAGAATCACCTCCTGTGACCTGCTGGCCACAACTCACTGAACTCACGGACTCACTCAACTGCTGAACTCACTCCAGTTTGTCAATCTCTTTCTTGCATTGTTGGGCCCAAAACTGGCCGCGCTATCTAGATATGGTCTAACAAGTGCTGACAAATAGGAAATAATCTCTTCCCTTATTCCAAAGGCTGCATCCCTGCTTGTACAGCCCAGGAGGCTGCTGGCCACCCTTGCTGCCAGGGCACACAGCTGGCCCATGCTCAGCTGCTCACCGGGCTCCCAGGGCTGTTCCTTCCAGCCTGGGCTGCTGCAGGGGGGACAGCACTTCGCATTTGGTTTTGCTGGATCTCACAAAGTCCTCTTAGCTTTTGTAGGTCCCCATCTTGTCCTTTTTGGAGACAGGTGCAACATTTGCCTTTCTCCAGTTGTTAGGGACCTCAAAGTCTTCACGACCTTGCAAAGATGACAGATATAAAGAGTCATGTCTTATACATGAGGACATAGTTAAATACAATTTGCTTCTATTTGTTACAGGAAAAAAAAAAAAGTTTTAGCAATGTTAGGGAGACATCATTTTGTTCAGAGACCTCAAACACAGGGCTGAAATCTTGGCTCCCTGAAAGCCTCTGGCAAAGCCCCCGTTGCACCCAGAAAATGCAATGCGAAATGTAATGGCATTTATAATCCAGTTAGGACTTGGGTTTCCTTGCTCTGAAGCTATATTTGTCAAAGTAATCAAAAGCAAATTTTATTTTTTGAAATGTACCTTTGTTTGCTCAAAGCATGTCTCAAAGCCTTCCAACAACGGAAAGACAATAATTTTTTAGTGTACATTAGATCAGATATTTAATATGAAAATTCCTGTAATTAAATAACCTTGTTAATCAAGAGAAAAATAAAAAATCTGCAGGGAGCTTCCAGCTGCGGTACAAAGTTAGGATGGTTAGTACTGCTGTACTGTGCTCTATATATCTCTGCTATTTTGCATTATTTTAATTGCAAGAACAGAGGAAATTTTCAGAAGAGATTAAATTTAAGCAATGGGTCATTTTTTCTAATTAATCTTAGGAAACTATGCAGATTTTATTGCTGCGGGAACACTTGGGCTAAGCGTATTTATTTTACTTTGTCTAAATCTAAAAGTTACTCTATCTGAAATTGTCTTTCTACCTGACAATCAAAGAAATCGTGGGTTCCTGTAGGGATTAAGTCAGGAAGCAGTTTTTAACAACAACAAATTGAAACGTTTACACAAGGAAGTGTTGCTTTTATAAGTGATGGGAAACTTCAAATTTGATTACAAGCAACCTTTGGCTTCCTATCTGTTCAACAATAGGCCATGTTGTTAAGGGCAATTTCCATGCACAGCATGTGGGTCCCATTTTTTCATCCTTAGACATGGTTGTTTACTGTTCAGAACTGTTTATGCATTTTAATCAGGCTTATTCAGCAGCCCTTAATAAATCACCACTAAGTGAATGTACCAAAACAAGAACTATTATACAGGATTTGTTCCCCTTATGCAGTATTTGCTGCCCTCAGGTTTCACTGGATATAAAAATAAAGAGTAAATGGGTAATTGAGTCAAAGGAATAATTATGAGACATATGATTTTAATGCCTTTTGCTGAGCCATTGCCTCCAGCAACTTCCGCCAGCTACAGGAGCCTGCCTTTAAATTCAGCCCGGGCCAGAATGACTTAACAATTGGAACCTGCCTTCAGCTCATGGCACTGGAAGGCTTTTTGATGGGATGAAGCTGACAGCCCAGTTCCTGCCTGGCAGACGTTCACATGAGACAAGGCTGAAGTCATATAGATAAGCGCTTAAACATTCAGGTATCTTGAGCTCTGGAAATGAGAGAGAAGAGCACTGTTGGTAAGACATTGGTACACAAAAGTAAATCTGTATTTTCTGTTATTCGTATGAGGAAACGAGCCAATTTTTTTTTTTTTTTCTGTAGTCTGTTGAACAAAAAATTTCCAAAGGAATTTTAATAAATGCTAATGGTTTTCTGTGATAGCTCTCATACTAAAGAGTTTCCAGAAATGAAGTTATTTAATTTTAAACGAACTATAAAGTTTATTTAAACTATAAAGTGTATTTAGTCTTGAAAGATTTTTCCAATCCTGCTTTTACTGGATTTTGCTGGATTGCTATCTCTTCCTGTGAAAAACAGGGGAATTTTACAGACCTATAGATCATGGGCAGGAAAGATGTGACACACATGGCATGGTGCCCTATGTATGTCAGAGAGTTACATCTGGAAAAAACAAAGTAAAACACGACAACAAAAAAGACGTGCACCACACAGGGCAGACTTGCCCAGCAACTACTACTGCAATGCAAAATATCATTTTGGCAATTATTTAGCAGGATCCTTGCCTCAGTCTGTCAGTTTGCCCCACTGAAGCCGCTAGGAGAAATGAGGGCGAGTAGATTTGAGCCCTATTGCCTTTGCCTGCAGAAATCCTGCTTTCCTTTGGGCCAGTGTGCTCAGTCAGGCTGCCCGGCCCCTATGTTGCTCGTAGCAGGAAAAGCTTTGTCCGGCAGTCAGCAGCCATGGAAGATTCCCCACCTACTCTCCCACTCGACCATAACCCCTACTGCAGCTTTGCAGACCTTTTCTTCTCTCCCCCCACCTCCCAAATTGTTTATGAAGCATTTATGCTCGTTTCCTAAGAAGCAGGATATTTGGGGTTTTTGCTTCAATCTGTTATTGTTTACCATGGTAATGAAAGGTTCCTTTGTGAGCAGAAAAATTGCCACAGCATAGCAAAACTCTGACAGCAAATACTGATATTTCCTTCGAGAAAATTCCAGGCCTAGTTCTCCAAAAGCCTAACGAATATGAATGATCATCCTGACTTTAGTAGTACTCAGCTACCACGATCAGCATGGCATGTGACCTTTCAGTGAGCTGGATCAGGCAGGCTCAAACCTTTCAAGAATACCACACTGAAATACTACTATTTTCTTCAGTAACACCTTGGCTAGACCTACACAAAAGATGGTTCCTGAATTGTGCAGGCAAAGTGCTCAATTACTAATATCAAACTGGCAATTGTGCTATTCTTCCTTTGAAACTAGATTACAGTCATTCCACCTGCAGAAAGGGAAAAGATGGTGTCCTTGGATAAAAGAATGGCTACATTCAACAACAATGCTGTGTTATTTAATTGTTTGTCATTAAGCAAAATGTGGCCAAACCTTCTTGTGTACTATTTGCAATGCATGTCCACCTCTGCTCTGAATTTAGATTTCCTTTTTGTTATTCTGGTAACAGCCTTGCATCTCTCGGTGAAAAAATAAAATCTCCACGATGTCATGATGGTGTGCAGCGAAGGGAAACTGCCACAGGAAACCAGTCCAGTACTTTCTATGCAATGTTACCTGAGTGGGACTTTTGCTTGACTAATGGACCATGTAATTGTATTCTAAACGTTGGGTTGAGACCTAGCTGTCAAGATTTTACTTCTTTCACAACTGCAGAGGCTATTTGTGTTTGTCTTGAAATTTCATTATACCACCTAACACTTCAGTTAGTTAGGAAGTGCCAGAGTCATTGCAAGTCAGTTATTTGGGACCTAACCAAACTGTGAACCTTCACCTCGAGTGAATATGTGCTCACTTGCATTACATTACAAAGTTTAGGAGAAATTAATTATGTCAATAAGTGGGCAAATATTCTCTTTTCCATAGACACTCCCCCCTCCTTGATTCTCTGCTATTTTTTGGGTAACAATTATTTCTAATGTTTAAGGAGCAATTTGTGCTTTTCAAAGTAAACATGAGGAGGGCATGCACCTTCTGTAATACGATGGTGACTGATTTTTAATAGCATTATCTGCACGTGTCTTATTGTAGGGCCCTTCTAGGTACAGTAAAGAAACTAGTACAGTAATTGAAACATATGAAAAAGCCTGTCCATCTGTCCCAGTTGTTTTGAGACAGACTGACCTATGCTGGAGCTGTGCAGCAGCATGCTGTACCCTCTGACCTGAAGATGTTAAAGCTTTGGAAACTGTGGCAGCAGCCATAAAATGGACAGGGGGAAGATGGACCACGGGAGAGAATAGGCAGAGGAAGCTGCCTGGAAAGGGAGGGGGAATAAACAAAATGGTGACTCTGCCACCTTCTTTAAACTACTTAAATCTATAAATTGTTAGAGGCAGATTTAATAATCTAGTCTTTTGCCAAAAACGCAGCCTGAAACTGTGATCTGTGGAGAGGAATACAGTGCTCTGACCATGGAACTAGCTGGTACTTTTGATACTTACTATGGATTTCAGCTGGTTAATCCAATATTGAAAAACATCACTGAAAACAATTACACAAGTCTGTAACAGTGTGACTTTCCCAAGAGGACAAAGGTACACAATAAAAGTTGTATGAAATACACAAGACATTCAGAGAAGACCTTCCTCAATTTTTTATATCACCTGAAGTATCAACACTGCTGTAAATCACACCAAGGTATAGAAGATGATGCTGGACAGACTATTGGATAAGCTCTGTATTTCACATCAGCAGAGTTGTAAATATGATTTATTCTTAGGAATATAAGTCATCTTCTGAAAAAATCACTGTATGTTTTATATACTGCCTTCTGAATCCTGTGTATCACAGCAGGAGCAGTAGATCCTACTACTGTCCAATTAAATGTGAATTACAAGTTCCATTCTATAAGCCCTCTTTCACATGCTCCGCTTTATTCCCTAGATGTCACAGAGGTGAAAAAAATTTCCAAACTATGAAAATGAAATGTCCAAGTAAAATCCTGTAGGACCGAAGTTTTCCACGTGTGGTTTCTGCAGGGAGAAGCATAGTTTTAAAAGTCTGAGTCACATCCATCTAACTAGCTTTCAACATGTGTTAAAATCATGCATGAAAGTCCGGGTGCATGCTGCAGTAAGAATTTGTGCACATCTGCAACATAACTTGACAGGGAATCAATTTCTTTTCACACTTCAACATTTCACTTCTGTGTATTTTTTTGCAACTTGCTGAGATCTAATGCCAAGCCAGATTTGGCGGAAATGACTTCAGTCATTTGAAACTGAGCTCTTGAAGCTTTTTATGGAACTGGATTGAAAGAATGCTAATTCCATCTGTGTTTGTTCAGAAGGATGGTGATTCCTAAGCACAGCAGAGTTTCCTGGTGAATGGTTAAGTTCAGCTGGGAGCGCTGTGAAATGCTTTAGCTAAATCTAGACTTCTCAAAAGCCTGACTAACCTGGCAAACTTTATATTGCTTTCAGGATGTCAGGACTGTAAAAAAAAACCCCAGCAGGAGGTAGGAAGAGAAGTAAGTGTCAAGGCGAACTGCCTCCTCAGAAATTAAAATGGCAACAACAGGGTGCCCCAAATCTTCTAATGTTGTGGGCCAGATGCCAGTTTTGCTCCTCTCTCATAAAGCAGCTGTGGCTTGCAAGGGTTGGGAGGCTTGCAAGTGGCTTGTGTGGGCAGCTACAGCGGAAGCCCATATCCAACACAAGCCCACCCAGGCTCTCCTTGAGGCTGCCCCTCGCCGCTGCACGCAGAGTAAGACAGTAGTGTAGGTTTCTACTGTTTTCTGAACACTGACTGCATCTCCCAATGCACACAAAATACTTCCAAGCCAAATGCAGAAAATACTGAGGTGTGACAGGACCCCAGCCTGGCCACAGAGCACAAATTTAATTTCCCTCTCCTTCCACACCCTGCCCTTTCCTGGCAGGAAACACTTGTCCAGCAAAACTGCACAGTGCAAGTCACCGCAACATTTTTTGGTGTAAACTATGCTTAAGAACTCTGCTTATAACAGGTTCATGCCTTACATTATGCAGGTGCCATACTTTTTATTTGAACCATGTCCTAAGCTTCATGGCACACAAAGCAGCAGGTGTAAGCCAGAATAGTTTGGAGATGGCAGTACAAGAACATAGAAATAAATTCACGGTCAAAACTTAAATCTCTCCTGCAGAGCTGGAGCTTTGCTCCTAGTTTGCTGAGTACCTGTGCTACTTCTGTCACGGTGGTGTCTCTGGGCTGGACCGAACCGCAGTAGTTTGCACCCAGGTTATCATAACCTGACAGCAAGCTGCCTTCTCAAGCCGGGACGCTCAGCCTCCCCATATATGATCATCATCAAAATGCCAAGGGAGCCATTTCTGAGTGGAGAGGGGAAATTTAGAGGAACATTTGCCTACAAGCCCACAGCAGCCCTGCAGTGATGACGCTGCCCAGCCTGGGCTTGCCAAGCTTAGTATTATTTTGAAGAACACACTTTTGCAGACTGTTGTCTACCTTGCTCAGGTTAGAAGAAACAGTGTGAGACACCAACGTCCAAGAGTGTGGAAAATGTACCTAACTTAGAAAATGGCAGATAATTATGTTATTAGAAGTGCATTTTGATGCCTAAACCTGAGGCATTTTTTGGCAGAGAACCTCAGGATCAATGTCAAGAAGTGCACATACATTTTGGTAGGATCTGTGTATTATTCCTTTGGCTAGAATATCACTCCAAAGCTTTAAAGCAGAAAAGTAGAGAGAGCATGGAATTATCTTTGCTGGAAAAGCAAAGTTGGAAATAATTAATAAGTGAGTTCAAATAGATGTCTCTAAAGTGTCATACACAGAATCCAGTAAAATTATGACCGGGTAGAGCTGCCTTTAGCACGCCTAAGCAAAGAGAGCACTAGAAAAGACCTGTATTCAATTACCTCATCTCTGTCTACTGCAAGCGTGCATCTGTTTCTATATCAAGATCCTCGTTCTTGGCTGTATGGAATAAAATGGCAGTAATACAGTATGAGCATCTCAGGCTGCCAAAGAGGAGCACTGTTTGGAGGCACGGAGGCAGACGGCTCACACCATGTGAGGTCTTCACACCCAGGAATGGCAGGTGTGCTCAGGTTTTTGTGTATCTGATTTTAATTACCAGTTTCCAACATAGCCTATGCAGTAAAATAAATGAGCCTCAAGGAGTCTCCCCATTACGCTTTGGATACCTTGGAGTAATTTACTGGAGTGCAGACCTAAACCATAGCTGCTTAAACCTTAAGCAGCTGTCTTAGCCAGGGAGGTTCTCCTTGTCAAAAAGGGCTTGCAGGAAAATCATGTGTACGTAAATCTGGTAAATAATGTAGATGCTGACTGAATCTGGTAGACTGTAAAATAAGGAAATGAATAAAGCATTGATTCTGTTATTTGGGTTTTGTGGTTGACTGCTGCAGCTTATGACTAGCCTTCTATTTGGCAGCTCTAGAAGAAAGTTAAGTAAAACATCGACAAGTTAGTAAGAAATTACTGGAAAGAAAGTTAAGAGGAGCATCTGATGCCTAATATGCATGCTTCCCGTTAAGCAATGGGAAGGCTTATAAGAAAATTTGCACTAATGGCAGGATTCAGTTTTAACGTGAATTGCTGCAGGGAAGGAGCTGCAGTGGAGAGACCCCCCCCAACTCAAGGGTGGAAATGCCATCTGAGAAAGGGCAGAGCTGGTGTAGAAGAGGGATCATTAGGGAGTCTTTGATTAGGCTGCACAGATCTTGTGCTTGGTATGTTAAATTAATTGTCTGTCTTGGCAGTAAGACTGTACCCCAGACTCCCAGTGAGGAAGGCATAACAGAGTGATGAGCATTTCAGGTCCATTTCATGTACCCCATTTTTTTTAAGTTCTGCAACCTGAGAAGTGTATCTTCCTGTTTTCCAATCACCCAGTGCAAGCCAAGATAAGATATCCAGTTAAGGCAAACTTTCTTCTTCTTTCATCTGGTTAAGGTAAAAGTATATTAATAAACTGGCAAAATCCAAATACAGAGTACGTACCTTCCAATTTTACAGAACCTAATGAAAAGAAATGAGAGCTATTCACCATGTGAATACCATCTCTACCTACTGTATGTACCCAGGTAATACACATGCAATGTCTTTCCAGGTGCTTGGCTAAGGATCCGTTTGTCACACATTTTCAGGCTGCGTTCACCAGAAAGGATCTGGGTTTAGGGATGCCACTAGTTTCTACACTCAAATCAATTCATACTCCAGATCTGAAGGAGGAACCTATACTTTCTTGTACTGTGCTCTCCACCTTTTGACAGGCAACATCTCTTGGGTCTGACTATAGCTGATTATCACATGCCCAGAGGATAAATAGAATTTGATAGCTACTGATCAGCAGGGCTACAGACGTGTATCAGAGACACAGTGCTCAAAGGCTGCCCTGGTTTAATATGTTCATTCAGTTGTTCTTCCCTATCACCCTTACTTAAGCTCACACAACTGGTTTTAGGACTGCATTGGGAATCTCTTGAAAAAATAGCATGTCCTCACTGTCTTATTTAAAACCTGATCTGGTTCAAGGTGCTTTGTTGGTACAGCTATGAGAGTGGAGCCAGAATAAGAGCAAGAGGCCATTGATAGATGAAAGCGGGAGGGATAAAGGCAACTGCTTAAACACACATGGCAATAAATGGGTTGAACTCTGGAGCAACAGATGAAGCCTGACATGAGTTGTTAACCAATCACATGGCAACTGATCACTCTGTTCCATGGAGCACAGCAAATTGTCAAATGCTGCATGTGTTGGGCTTATATTTCACAGAAACGTGCAACTTCCTAATCAGACTTCAGTGAACTACACAGCTGAGATTAACACAATAACATTTTGGCATGAGAAATGGCTTTGGAGGAAACCAAACCCCAAGCCTGTCTTTGAAGGCTACTGTCTTTGACAGCCATCTTTTCCTTGGTGAATACCTTTTGTTCATGCAGCACAGCTGGATGGGCTAACTGCACTTTTCCAAGTGTTGAATTGTGGTTTTCAGTATCTCAGGCCCTTGGGAACTCTGTGAGAACTTGGTCAGTGAAAGGAAAGGCAGATTAAATCCTTAAGTGTGAATACATTTACATGGGGTAATTGGAAGGGCAGCTACTCGCAATGCTCAAAACCAGGTGCCCTCCGGGGAAGACTCTCATTTCTGCATCTTAATATTACAATGACAGATATTACCTTCAGATGTACTCTGGACAGATGCTGTCCTTTTCCATGGCAAGATGCAACTCCAGTCTCAAAATGCTCACAGGTAAAATACTTGCATAAATATCTTGACTTTACAAAGATGAAGGCCTTCAAATCTCTAAATACAACTGCTTAAGCTAAGAACAGTTAGAGGATGGGAGTGTATCAAGGCAAAACTATCAGATACGCTCATCGTGGTCTTAATTCTTCCTCATACAGCCACTGTTGAAGACACAAGGTCAGACTACATGGGCCCACTGCAGGAAGCATCCTCATCAACTCTTAGGTTCCCGATCACCACACCAAAAACATCTTGGTGCCAGCAGAGTTACGTGCCCAAACTCTGCAGGGCCAGCCTACCCAAGGATGTGAAGGAAAGCTTGGGATATCCAAGCACTTCATTCATATCTCCCTAGGCACCACTTAGTATCGCAGCAGTTAAACCATCCTTCTTGTCTGCTGCATGAGGATACAGATGATTCCGCTTCGCCAACTGTTTTTGTAGCTATGAACCACCCTGATGTCTAAGGGCTTATGCTCCTCCTGCTATACAAAAAGAAGGGACACACCTGCTCCAGAAGATTTTGCAGGGAATATCCCCGAGATGAGACTGGTGACCAGCTGCTTTGAAATAAAAGGATTTCTCCACAAAACAGGGAGATGCTTTCAGGTCTTTGGGAACAGCACCCAATTTAAACTTTCTTCATGTGTGTCTGAACTGGAAAATGAAACATCTTTGCCACATTACATGGTTTGTAAGAAAATAAATACGAATACGTGCAAGGAAGTAGAAACGGCCAGAGCCACCCCTGCCAAAAGGATGTTTATGCCAACAGAAGCACTGTCCCATATCTCAAGGAAAACATGATTAATAGCGCCACGCTGATCTTAATCAGATTTATTGAGACAAATGTCGAAAATCCAGCACGCGCGTGTGTGTGTGTGTGTGAAGGGGGGGGTGGGGGTGTGCAACTC
>NW_015094506.1:26405276-26407232 GCF_001431845.1 Calidris pugnax
CCCCGCCGGGACGGGGGCCGGAGGCCTTTCCCTTCCCCTCCACACAGGTGCAGCCCCACAGCGGGAGGCGCGGGCCCGCCGCCATGTCGGGAGCCGGGGGCGCCCGATGGGGCGCCCCCGGCCTCCCGACATGGCGGCGGGCCCAGGGCGGGTAACGCGGGGCAGCCACCCCCGCGCCCGCTCAGCTCCCCGCCCTACCCCCTCCTTCCCCCGGGGGGCTGCCGGGCAAGGCGGCATTGTTGGCCGCGTCCATCACTCCCCGTCCCCCCGGCTGACATAATGAATGCGCTTGGACACACCTTCCAGCCCGGCGAAGAGGCGCGCCGCGTCTCCACCGAGAGCCCCGCCGAGCCTCTCCGCTCCCTTTCCCCTCAGCCCTCGGGGAGGCGCCCCGCAAGCCCGCCCGGCCCCATAGCCCGGCGCCCCGTCCCAGCCCAGTGAGGGGCCGCGGCGGCCGGGCTGGGCTGGGCCGGGCAGGGCAGGGCGAAGGGGGGGGTTAAAAGCCCTCGCTATGCTGCCCAGCGCCCTGTACTGGGACCTGGTGGGCTCCTCGGCTCTCCTCAACCTGCCGGCGGCGCCGGGCTTCGGCAACCTGGGCAAAAGTTTCCTCATCGAGAACTTGCTGCGGGCCGGGGCGCCGCCGAGCCCTGCCCAGCTGCGTCCCCTCCCCGCCAGCCCCGTCCCCCTCAAGCTGTGCCCCGCGGCGGAACAAATCAGCCCCTCAGGGGGTCCCTACCCGACAAGATGGGCTTTTCAAGTGCTTAACCCCGCCGCGGCGGACAGCGGCCGCCTGCCAGCGCGGGCTCCGGCGGCGGAGAGAGGCGGCGTCTTCCCGCCGGCAGCCACAGGTGAGCGCCGGCCCCGTCCCACGTCCCGCCGCCGGGGAGACGGGGCAACGGAGGGGCTTCGCGAAGGCGCCTCCGCACGGCGGGGAGGGAGGCGGCTCTTCCCCGGTGAGCTCGGAGGCGGTGGGAGGCCGTGCCCTGCGGAGGGTCTCGCCCCGCCGTCGGCGAGGGGACCCCGAGGCGCGGCCGAGGGGACCGGGGGCGAGGGGCGGCCGGGCCGGCGCACCTGCGGGGGTGGTAGCGAGGGACGAGGGGTTTTCACTGCCCTCCGTCGCGGTTCCGTCGGGTCTGTCGGTCCTTCACAGCCCGAAGGGGCGGTGGAAGAGCGTTACCGGCAACGGGTGTCCCGGGAAGGGCTGAAATTCCTGGTTTAGGGCGAAAAAGAGGAGCGGTGCCGTCTCCCGGGTAGCGGCAGCGCGGGCGGCAGCAGCCCCCGTCCCGGGGGACGGCGAGGGGCGAAGGGCCGGGGTCTTCCTGCCAAAAAGAAAAGTAATGGAAGCACAGCAGGCAGCGTTAGACGATAAAGCGGCGTTTTGAAGTATTTTTGGGAATGCGCGCTTCTTTCAGCCGTGAAACTGATGGAAGTTGAATTTAAAGTTAGTGCGTAAAATTCGGTATTAGACTCATCGTGTGCATTTTATTTTGCCTTTCCCTTACAATAGATCAATTTCAGCCTTTTCTGCTGTCTTCAGAATGTTTATATATGATCATGCAGTTTTAAGTGTACTTAAAAAATAAGGCAAACAGAATCATATGTATTGAAGATAGGCTTTAAGGTACGGAGCCAAAAGGCTCGATTTAGAACCAGAATTAATAGCAGTTGTTTTCTTCTCAAGCGTAATTTTACTTCAGTTAAATCCTACGAACTGTTCTGTGAATCCAAACCAGTTTTTGCTCCTTTAGCACGATGTACTTTAAAGGTAGGCAGGAGAGAGTCGAATAAATGTGCATTAATGTTTCTGAATATTCCAGACCCCAACTGTATCGTGTTAGCTTAAGCATATCAGTTAATTAACCGTGGTTATTTTAACTAACTATAGGGCAGACCAGGAAACAGAAAGAGTATCATCTTTCTGCAATTAGGTGCATATTCTTCCCCCCCCCCCCCCCC
>NW_015094506.1:26407405-26438371 GCF_001431845.1 Calidris pugnax
TTTGGGCCTTTTTTTCCCCCCCCCCCCCCCCCAAAATAAAGCTCTATGGAAAATGGTAAATTAATGTGTACAGAGCACAAGGGGAGAAACCAGATGCCCCAGAACTCATTGTCACAGGTAAACTTTTCCTAAGTATTACAAAAGTTCCTGAATGCCGAGTTTTTCAGTGCTTGCTCCTGGGATTAGTTCTTTCTTTAATTGGCCTGCAGCGGTGCTCCTGAATTTAGCAAAGTGTTGCAGGTCTGCCTAGGGATTTGATGTCCGATCCTACGTTTCTTCTGATCCTACGTTTCTTCTGATCCCGCAGCTCCCAGGGATTTCAGAGGGAGCTTTGGGCAAAAGCACCAGGCTCTTACATTTGAGCAGTGGGAAATACTAGGTTTCCTTGTATGTTACGGACTCAGGAAAAAAAAAGTCTCCTGCAAATGTAGATGTGCAACAAAGATGTATATATTCTAACAGGGATCTGTTGATTCTGATCTGAATTACATGTCTTAAAGTGATGAGGGCTCTTAGATGTCTGAACTTTCATAAATGTAAATTAGATTGGAACTGTCCGGCCCAGCCAGATTTTGTGGTTTCTAAGGAGTTTCTGGTATAGGCGTACTCTGGGGAGCGGTTCAGACCAGGCACTTGCGTTTGTGAGTAAGGCTGGGGTGCCTTGTTTATGCAGTGATAGGGCAAAAGAGTGTTTTGTCAGAAGAAGAATTTTAGCCTTCAGGTACTAATAAAGGTATTTCAGCTAAGGAATTAGTACGAAGTAGAGGTTTTTTAATTCACTGATTTTTGTGAGTATTCACTGATTTATTTTTTATTTTTGTGTGTGAGTTTTTGGAGGAATAAACTCACTCCTATTTGGATGCCCAAAATCACATGGCATTTTGGATAATTTTAGTCTAAGTCTTTAGTAAGACTATTGAACATCATAAAGCAAAGTGTTTTTTTAATCCTTTTTAACTAGCAAGTGCTTTATAGGTCACGCAGGGACTAAAGTGCTCTAACAAGCTAGCTTGGCGTAATGCAGGATTTTTTAAATAATAAAAAATGCTATAGGAAAGAGAATTGAACATTATCAGATTTTTTGCAATCAGTAATCTGTATTGCTCCTGTAGTCCCAAATTCTGGTGAGGTCACCAAGAGTTCCTAGAAAGGAGGGAATATAAAATCACACCAGGGACTGGAATTGAACGAGCTGAACCTTTTTACAGTTCCAAAACCAACATATATTTGCAGTACCTATTGAGGAAAGACATGAAGAAAGCACTCAATTTTAGGGTACCTTTTAACACTCCATAAAAGTCCCAAAGAATGAAAATCCTGTGTTCTCTCTGTAGACTGGAAAACTCTTATCCACGGCTGCAAAGGGGACCGAGTGGGATGGCACTCCTCGTCTGTGACGTCTGGTCGTGGTAGCTTTTCCCTTTGTAGCTCCTCAGCAGCAGAGTTTTAGCAGCAAGTTTCCCCATCATTTACAGGTTTCACTGGATTTAGTTTGATGATTTAAAGTGCTTATCTGCATACATATTTTGAGTTCTCCTCTAAAGTTGTCCTAAAGGAAAAGCTGAAAAAGTACTCTCAAAGTATCACACCGTAAAATACATCATCTATGAGTCGGCTTGAAAGAAACATATTTATGTTGTCTGTAAAAGATTAAAATCATCACTTTCTATCATTACATTGTTTTTTAAAAATGAAATGTAATCAAATCATAGGTTTTTAAAATTAATTTAGTTTATTTTGACTTAAGAATACAACTGCATGAACGAGCAGCATATTACATAAAACTTAAGAGGGAGAAGCAGAAGGAGCGCTATTACTAGAGAATAAACTCGCCTGCCTCTTGCGACGGTGTGCCATGTGGGATTCCCACAGGCTTTCTGGCATCTTGCTGTGCAGCCCCAGTGCAGGTGGTGAAACTGGGCTGAACTGGGCCCACTGGCTCCAGCGGGCATGGTGAGCGCCGTGCTTCTGTCCAGCTCAATGGAGTTTCTCCACACCTGCGCATTGTAGGGCCCGATTCTCCTCTTTTAAGACCTTTTGCCTCAATCGAATATGTGCATAATGCTGCCTTCTGCTGTGTGAGAACTTTCCACACTGTGTTTTTGTAGCCCTGGCCAGATGAAGTGCGGAATCTGGTCCTGCTTTTTAAACACTGGATGCCCCAGATTCTGTTCTTCCTGGCTAAAAACTTTAAAAAATGCGCTGTTGTTAAGCAGCATTTCCCAGTAAAACATATTACAGCTGTGTAGCTTATACTTGCACTTCCTCTTAAGGGATGAGGGAAGCTCCAGATGAAAGTTCTGAGCAAACTGATGGACTCTTAAGTGTGGAGGAAGTCCTCAATTTCTGTTTGCTAGTCTGGGATTTGGTCCCTCTCCTTGAACCATCCTATTCAAGGAGCTATCTCTCCTTGAATGCTGTCATTACTTTCTGGAAAATTTAGAAGACAGTTTTCCTCAGCGTTTTCTGACAGGAAAATTATCCAAAGGATGCTGAGATGTAGTCTGTTGTAGCATAGGTGCTTGAAAGAGGGTCACATCTTTCCTCATGATTTGGTTTCCAGAAGTATTAGATGACACCAGGTCACAGTTACTTTGCTACCTGAAATTATTTTCTCAAAATCTCTGCTCTTCTCAAATAGTTTGCCCTGGAGAAGGATGACAGTAAGTGCTCTACAGCCTGAGTATTCAGGTCACGGGTTGTATGACTCTGAAGATGAGCATACATGGCAAGAACCTGGCTTTCTGCTTTAATCTTGGTGTTTTGATATATTAATGGAGAAAGAAAACTAAAAAGTGCAGTGAAACAAGGCAAAAAGAAATGAGGTGACTTGCCTGAGGTGACTTGCCTAAGGTGATAGGAAAACTGGTGGCATTGCAGGGAAATAAAACCAAGCCTTCCTCTGCTGACTAACTCTTTGGACCAGCATTGTTTTTTTTCCCCCTCAGGTGATGACAGTAATTCTGTCCTGCAACACTCTTAATCAGTAGGCTTTATTTCCCATTTTTAGTAAAATCTCATGTGTTTCTGACAACCAGAAGATATTTGCATTACTGAAATTAGGTGGGTTTTTTTCCCTTCATTTTGCAGCCCCTCTTAGTGGATAAATGCTTATTAATTATTGATTTCAAAACAACTGTCAGCCAGAGCGTGTCCTCAAGCGATATGTAACACTAACTTTCACTAAAACAAAAGGCAGGAAAGAGCTAAGTGTTATTATCTCCTCTTCCTCTAGACTTGCATCAACCTCTGGAATGTGCTACACTCACTCAGGCAACAAGTTGTTGACCAAAGTCTCAAGATTTTCTTGTTTTGTTGGTGTTTTCTGGGGATAGAAATTTTCTTTAGGGTGGGGAGATCTAGTTGGCATCTTTTGTTACGTCCTGATTGCCAGGAGCATTGAGGTTCCTCCATTGTTTTAAAAGTTTGCCTTTGGAGACAGAGAAGTTTCTGTAAGTACCAGAAATCGCAAACTGATTTCTCCTTGGTGCAGCATCTTTTCCTGCTTTGTGAACCATTTCATGGAACTGGTTTGGGGTGCCCAGCTTACCTTAAGAGTGGGTGCAAAATGGCTTATTAAAGGGCAAATCTTTGTCCTCGTCATAAGGTCGCCAGAGCCAGACTGGTGCCAGCTACGCTCCGACCCAGCCACCGGTCTGGCAGCCTGGGCTCAGCGGGGAATACGAGGGTTGGCTGGGCACTGCTCTTGCCTCCGGCCACCCTTGCTGCGGAAGAGTTTGGTCCTCAGTAAAGATTTAAGCCCTGCCAGAAGATCTCAAAGCCGCGCTAGGACAGCAAGTGATGGGGTTTTTACAGAAAAGCCGTTCACCGAGGGGAAACCGTGGAATCAGCAGTGTCTTCAGTTAGCGAATTAACTTCTGTTAAATGTATTTTGTATTGCAGAATGAGCTGGTCTTCTGAAATCTTGTAGTATATTCTTCATTTTTTTAGAAAACACGGAGAATGAGATAAGTGTTGATCTCATCAGGCAACTTCTCTACTTGAGTGCAGATTTCAGGTTTCATTGTAGTGTGATTTTTTTTTTTTTTTTTTTTTTGCATCAACAAATTCTCCTGAATTTTGGAAGTCAAGTTCTCTGCCTCCGTTGCCTGCCAAAACTGTTTTGCATTCTTGTATAATGCAGTTCTGCAAAATAACTCTAATTTTTCTAAATGGCACTTCTGTGGTCACTCATGACCCATAGAAGAATTGGGAAGGTAATTTTTTCAAAATGAAAACAAGTGCAGGTATATAAAGTAATAGGAGGTTGTACATATGTTAAGGATTTTACCTTTTCTGCATGAATCTTGGACAATTTGGTGTGGCTGAAGTCCCTACCCCTGCAATCTTGTAACTATGAATATCTCGGATTTCAACCTGAAATAATATTTCCTTGAACAAATGTAAAAAGACTAAAAACTTGATTTGTTTAAAAAAAAAAAAAAAGAAGAAGAAAATAAACCAAATCCACCGTTTGTTATTTTTTCATTCTAACAATGTTTGGCCAATCTTGAGACTTCTGTCTTCTTGGAGCTGGCAGTACTGCAACAAGTAAAGACTGGTCTAGCTAGGAAATTTTAGCTAATCGGTGCCTACCCTTGGAATAAATGGTACATTTTTGCCTATGGTAGGATTTTGAATTAGGGCTGTAACAATGGAAAATCTCTTGCAGCATATGACCCTAATTTTGTCTTGCTTGACTAAATTATTTCTACAGGAATTGTAAGATGTTGAAAATCAAAGAAAATAACTTTAGTGCCTTTATGGCTGCATTTTACAATTTTTTACAGGGTCTTTATGGCCATACAGGGCATTGTATTCTTTTGATGTTACCAAAGGGGGATAAGAAGAATGTTAGTAATTCCACTGTGTATTAAAAAATAGTTGTTTTGTCTAATCTAGTTGTCTAAGTCCCTGTCTGATCCGTAGTCAAGACAGAGAGATACTTCCAGAGGATGACACAGCTTACCCTCTTAGACGTCTATTTTAAGGTGGTGAATCATGATATAGAGCTACTTACTGCTGCTTCTTGAGTGTACAGGAGTCTCAGACAAGGAGGTTAGGCAACACACTGAACTTCTAGACAGAGAAGTGACAGTAATGCCCTTTTTGGTGAGCAATGTTAAGCAGAAGGTGCTGGGGCACACTAGTGCATGGGCATCTCCTTCAGGAGAAGGACAAAGCTGGAGACAAAGCTGGTAAATCCACAGCTTTGCCCATCCCCATCTACATTTTTCTTCTCCGTAGCAAGGCTATGTACGAGACATGGAGAGGGAGGAAGCCACCTTTACTGCTGACACCAGGAGACCCATGGAGTCTTTGTCAAAGGTGTGGGGTTTGGTTGGTGCTTTGGGTTGTCCCAGTGGTGAAACCTGACTGTGCATTGTCACAGGCCTGAGGCACCCATGTTTCCTTAGGTGGAGAAAACCCAATCCTACACGTATAGCAAATCATGCCCTAATAATAAGGCATGTGAATGATGCCTCTGAAAATAGCTGAGATTACATGAATCACTGTCAAATCTGCAGCGTGACTCTGTCAGCCTCTACATTGCTCTAGATGTAAGGAAATGATGATCGTGCCATTGCCACATTTCAAGCCCTTTTTGGTGTGACTAATCTGCTGATTTTTGAAAGCCCCATTGAGACCCAACATAAAAATGCAAGCCTGCTTCTCGCATCCGCTTTTTGTGTAGGATTTCAAATTGCATATTTAGGACTGCAAAGCCCTTTCTATAAACGTTTGCCAATGTTTTAAAACTGATCCTCGTGTGCTGCCCTGGTCTGCCCTTTTGGCTTGACTTGGTTTGAGCATTGGGGGTGCCCAGCTGCTGGTGGAACACTGTGCTCTGAACACAGGAGCTGCCGGGGACAGAGCCATGGATCGTTGCAGGACCCAGGGGTTGTGGTTCAGGAGCAGAGATGGTGCCATGTGGCTCAGCTGGACCCCCAGCCTGGCAGAGCTGCTGCTGGGCTCTTTGCAGGGAGCAGTTTCATGGCATGAAACTGTCCTGCAGCTGTGCAAAAGCATGATTTAATCATTGCCAGGAATGGACGTTGGTAGGAAATTAAAGTTTACTTGTGCCTGCTTCATGGGCCCAAAAGCATGCAAGTTTCTCAGATGAAATGGGATCGTTTTAGTGAGAATATTTGAAATTTGCCTGCCGGGGCTGGAGCTCAGGCATCACTGTGCAAAGCAGTTCATGTGGACATAGCAATACTTGGAGAATTTAAGGGCTGTGTTGACGCAGTTTGAGGTCTGTCTGTGCCTGTGCTTACTCCTTTTTTTGTTGGTTGGCTCTAGGCAGCTTTCTCAGTCACTCTTCAGAGGTGTCGGCTCTCTGCACAGGATTATACCATGTTTTTATCAGTTAACTGTAAAAAAACCCCAACAAACTAACAGCACGTGCAGTGAAGGACCCGTGTATGGGTAATACCAGAAGTTTACCATCAGTTCACATTTCTTCTGATGCCCCTTTCCCCTTTCCTGTTGGTTAACGGCCTACACTGTTTCCCAAGTCATTGCACAAAATCAGGATTAGGAAAAGCAAACAGTGCCTTGAATAATGTACCATTTTTAATTTAGATATCCACTTGAATTGGATTTTACTTAGGAACCTTAATATCAAAATGGATAGTTAAAGGGAAAACTTCTAGTCCCACTGTTGGCATGACTTCTTAGCACAGGAGGGCTTTGGAATTTAGAATATCTTCAGAGCTGGAGGTATATTTTAAAATATCAGTATCTGAACTCATATCTGAGTTTTAGCAGTGGAAGAGCTTGAGGTCCATTGGCATGTTTAGTATCATTTTATTGTTTGTTTATAAAATGCTTTGGATTCACAAAACTGAATGTAAATGAGCATTATTACTAAAATTTTGCATGTAGCAATAGTGTCAAAATAATTTCCCTTTTGTGAAAAAATAAATTATTGATTTCATTTTAGATATTTCATCCTTTTATATTTATGACCTGATAAATTTTCTTTTAAAGCATATAGTACGTTTTTTGGAGTGCCAAAAGGCACTTATACCCTACTCTGATACTTCATTTTCATGCGTCTGTGAAGCTAAACGTGTAAAGTCTCAATCCTGTGAAATGCTTAGTTCTGAAACACAGTCTCTGTTTTATGAGATGGGAATGCTAAGCAGAAAAATAATTAGATATCTTGAATAGAAATTATTAAAATTTGGCCCATGGTTAATGCTTATTCCACATGGCTGGAAGCAACGTCTGCTTTTTAGTTAAAGTGTCCTTCATTCTGGCCAACAAATACAGAACTAATATTCTGACATTTCAGCAATTTTCAGCCTTATGTGAACAGCAAACAGTGTTTGCTTCAGACATATCATGGCCACTCTACCAATATTTGATCACCAAACTACGTGGCCAGAAAATAAAAGCATAGGCAATGCTTGTATTATGTTATACAAAATATTTGTATGTGTTATGTTGAAGCATCAACATTTTTCTCTACACAGAGCTTCTAAGGTACAGTGGAGTATCCCTATATTATGCCAGATTTTTTAGTGATCTAACTTTCTCTAAGGGCTACACAGTGGTTTGAGTGCAATAGATAGGACCTGAGGATGTAGTTTGTTATACCTAACGTAGAATTCATTTGTATATCAGTGTAATTGGAGCACATTAAAGACTTTTATAAACTGGACATACACATTGTCTGTAGGTTTAGGGAAGCATAATGCCATAATTCCACAGGATCTAGAATAAATCAATCTTGAGAAACAGTCTCAGAAACTGCTTAGTTCAGAGTTATGTGAGGTTATTACCTGCATCTTATTTCTTAAGCAAATGTTATGCTTTAGAGAGAAATGCACCATGCTGCCTGAAAAGACGGTTGGTTGAGGGAATAAGTAAAATGCCCAAGCAAGCCAGAAGCATGATTTCCATTGACTTGAGCAGAATTAGTGCCATGATCTCTGCTGTTTGCATCATGGTGCTGTGCTAGTCCATTACACCATTACCAGCACCTCCCATGCAAATAACCTGGCAGATTTGGGGCTTTCTTATGCAAGATGTGTCACGTTTTGACCCTGATCCATCTCCTGACCTTTAAGCTTGCAGCTTGCTTGTTGAGAGACTTAGTGAATGGAGAAAACTCTATCCTTTCCTATTCCTCTATCTCTATTTGCAGGAGCGTGCTATCTATCTGAAGCAATAGCTTATTCAGTTCTGGCTGTATCATGTATCATTCTGAGCACCACAGTATCAAAAAAGAGCAAGGAACTGGAGAGAGTTAAGAAACCATAATAGGGAATATCAAGGACAGGCAGACATGTCTGACAAAAGTCAAGTGGCATGAATAAGGTGCTCGAGCAATGATTAAGGGGAATAGGGCATTGTAGCAGTCAAGGAACATTCGAGACGTACGCAAAGGAAGCAAAGAAATTGGGTGTAGTACCTTTGGTACACTAAGTTGTATTTTTAGAAGCGGATGACTGTAAGGGAAACTTGATAATGGCATGAGGAATGTGACTGCCAAGGGAGGGAGGAAAAGCTCTTCACCTAGGAGTTTGGAAAATACAGCAGATAAAATGTTAGCAGCAGATAAAATGTATTGTCAAGAACAAGCTCTCTAGTTCAGGAGGAATGGCTGAGATTACCTGGCAGGTATTTTCCTTCCCCATCTCCTGTGCTTCTTCAGTTATAGTCAAATCCTTTCCAACTTACACACCCCACCAGTTGCATTGAAGCCCCTTGGATATGTAAGAGGTAAAATTTGGCTGCACCTTCTCAACTCTTTTAACCTCTTCAGGACACAGTTCTACATTTGATGGTCTTGTGTGAAAGAGAAGCTTTAGAATACTAATGCCTGGTGTAAATAATTCCTTTTTGTAAGTGTTTTGCAAGTGTGCACCTCAAAATAGGCAACTAGTTCCTCTTAAAGTGTGTTTATATTTCGTTAGAAACAGTGAAGTGTTGATGAAAAGCTGTAGTAATAAAAAGCTTATCAATTTGTTATGACAGTTGAAATTTTCACCCAAGCTTGTAGGAAGTAAGACAAAAAATAGAGGTAAATATTTTCATAATGTTCAGAGTTAGGCTTCTGGAGCAATAGTTCATTGCTTTGGGGGATCAGCAGATTTGAACACCAGAAAAGTCATTAAGATGCCCTAATATGTACTCGGGAACCTAATTTTGCATGATCTTTGGTTTTAATTCCAGTAGAACACTCTTTAAAAATAAAGAACATGGCTTAGATACGTTTATCTATTTAACTATCTTTCTTCCTGATTATTTCTTAACTTTTTAATCTGAGTACGGAGTTACTCTTTTTTTAATTAATGAAGTTATTTATAGAAATTTTGAAAAACTACAGTACAAAGTCTAGAACTGTTTATTTTCTACCTAAATCAAGACAGGAAAGTGACATAAATGTTTTGATGTGGATCACATTTTACAAGTGGTCATTACAAGTGATTGTTTTACATTCTAGCAAGCATGACACATCTATTTTCAAAAGAAAAAATATTCAAAGTTTCATAGTTGACTAGTACGAGCAGAAATTAAAAGGTAATTAAGATTAATGGAAAAGCCCATGAGCTTTATAGAAAAAAAATAAGGAATTATTAGATAAGGAAGACCTTTCCAAGATTTGGAAGCACTTTTCAGACATAGCAGAGACTTTTGATTCATTGGTTCAAAAAATCCTATGGAAATTTTACCAAATATTTCCTAATTCTGTGAAATGATTTTGCAATTTTGTATTGTATGAAGCAGAGCCTTCTTCAGCAAGTGGTTTATTTGAATTTAGAGCAATTTCCCAGCGAGAACAAGTTTACTATCAGGATAGCAGAATCAGGCCCTGTAGTTTGTGCCTGTAGAGCTCAGCTGGATCATCTCACTGCATTTTGTAGACTTTTATTCATAAAGGTTTCTTAATTATTGAAGACCTTATTGGTTTGAGTTCTAATAACAGCAGAAGAGACAAGATTCACTTTTTGATTCTGTTTCTCTAGGGTATCATGCTTACTAGAGTTATTTAAAATAACTTTTTCAGATGCATTATACTCATTGTTTCAACAATATATTATTTAAACAACATGGTCAATCCCAATATTTAGGGAAAACCCTCCATAATTATAACAATTACCAGAAGTAAATTTCCAATCTGCAGAGTTTCATTCTTATTTTAAATACATTGAGAGTTTTGCATATTGTATTTAAGCTACACATGTAAAATAACCTTGCTAAATTAAAGAGCAATTACTTGGTTTATCATTGTTTGCCTTAAAAATATCACCATCTTGAAAAAAGGAACAAGAACCTGTGGGGCAGGACTTTACACACTGACTTTTTGGAGGACTGTTGTTATGAATATCACCTAAGCTCAATGGATAATCAATTAGATCTCTGCTTTCTTTGCAGCTCTTTCCAAACACTTTTTTCTCCGAGCCCCGCCATTCTACTCAGCATGCTGCGGTGGGTCCTGTCAGCACCCTGCATCCCCCACTGCTTTTCCAAGTAAGTTTTTATGCTTCATCAGTAATGCTTGAGTTATTCTGTAAACCAAAGCAGCAGGATTTAATGTGTTCTGGAAAACTAATTGGTGATGCAATGGCAGCAGCTAATTCCTTAGTAAAATCACAGCAATCCTATTCAGAGGCTTTCCAAAGATTTATCAAACTTAAGTACACTGACCAATTGTGAGAGGTTTCTAATGGCATTGAGACACCCAGACAGAACTAACCTAGGAAAGCTCCTTGTTTTCAGTTTGCTAGAAAAGATTCTTTAAAATCAGTAACTCCTTAAAAAAATCTGTGTCAACAAACGTTTGCAAATAAGAAAAGAAAAGAACTGAAAGATCTTAAAATGGATCCTGCATTTTAATGCCTGTGAGGGATAAATTATGACTTGGGAAGCCCTAGCGTTAGTTAAATAAAACAGTAATTATTTTTGTAGTAGTCAAATGCATGCACTTGTTTAATTTTATTTTATTCTTTAATTTAGAATGGAAAAAAAAATAATTGAAGAAGTAAGTTGAAGAGAATTTTGGCTAGTATACAGTGTATGCTCAGGATTAAGTCTTGGAACACACTTCCATTTAATCCAAACCTAAATTTAACCTTGATTGTGAAGTTTGCGTGCCGTAGTGTAAGAATGGGACATTCATGATTTTACGTGTATATGGCTCAAGAATACAAACAGAAGAGGCATTTCCTAGTGCCTCAAAATGGAGAAAAAGCACAAATCGCCTTGCAAATCCAAATGAAAATTAGAGTTTATGCATGCTCTAGCATATATATTTTTTTTTTTTTTTTAATCACAGTTGCATTCGAAACCTTCCTGACTACGTGCATGCGTTTTATGAATGTTTCAGAAGGGCAGTTGCTAAGTTGAATGATTCTTGACAAGTGAGGCAGCAAATGCTGGCAGTTTAATGAGCTGCAAGTTTGTGAGCACCTCTTTAGGGGGCTGACACTTTCCCACAGAGCGTTTTACATGGCCCCGGCTCTCCCACAATGCCTGACAGCACCATGACCAATCACCACTTTCACTTTACTCATCCACACGCGACCTCACCACAATTTTTCACTGTGCAGATGAACTTTAGGAACCATTTCACATTGAAAAGGCCTGGGCAAGGGTCAGTTGCCCTTTTGTATGGCCATAAAGCAATACTCTATGTGCCAGTCTTTTCTCCTGTCTCACATTCCAAGAGATTTTCTGGACACCATTTAAAGCACTTGACTGAAAAATAAAGCAGTGAATGAAACTGACTTTTATAGACTCATTCTAGCTCATCTTCCCATATAACCCTGTCTACCTGAAAGGGGATTTAGTGGATGAGCTGAGTGTATACAGGGACTTGCTGAATACATAGGCCCATTATCAACTCTGGGGATTGTTTATTAACCAGGACTGATACACTACTATTTTGGAAGTGACCTATTAATTGTCCATTTAACTAGAATGTATTGAATTCAAATGAAAAAATGGAAACCATGACTAAAGCTTTTACTTGCTCCTTCAAGGTGGTCTCTGCCATGAAGGCAAATGAAGATTGTTCCACAGATTAAGAGGACATTTATCACTATATATTAGGGTACAAAGGAAAGACTTAAAAAAAATCCAGAGCAAAACAAAAATCAAACCAGCAACACAAGAAATAGTTGGTAACAGGTTCACATTTATGTCAGCAGAGCACTAAAGCTTTTGATGCACGTTCAGAGTGACAGGCTGCAAATGGATTTATTTAATTTTGATGGAATTGTTGTAATGTGCGAATGACTGCTTATCCCACCATATTGAAAAGTCCTTGAATCCACGAACTGAAATTTAGTTTTTGTGTGAATAATCAGAATGCACTTTGAACTATGGTATATTCTTACAAAAATTCTCTAGGGTGGTCAATTAGGGGTGGCTATTTGCTATCCCAAACACGAGTTTCAAATTTTTTGACCCAGTGGCTGTTTGCTAATGCTTGTGAGCAATCTGCTCATCATTAAATTTTGTTTAGCTAGGCCTTTAAAATCAGTCACATACTATGCTTTAGAGTGTGTAGATTCTTTGCTATTAAATTAGTCTAATACAGGTGTTAAGCTGTACCCTACGTACTGCCTGCACAGGAATTAATTGGTGCCTCGGGGCCCTGGCAGGAGGTTGTTTCTTTGCTGATTGACTGTTAACAACCAGCCAGGCAAGACAAATTTTAAGGGGTCACATAATCTGGCGTTCTCTGTCCTTGGCTGACAACTCCATTGTGGCAGGAAGGCCGGGAGGCGAGGACCGGCCCTGTTACGCCTCTTCCCTCGCTGGTGTCTCTCGTCCCGCGGTGGGGATGAGGGAAGCACCAGCTCCTCCGCTGTCAGCCTGTACCTTCCAGTAAATTTGAGAATGGCTGATGATTCATCAGAAACTACTCTGAGGCTGCCTGGAAAAAGGTACCTAAATTTACCAAATTCAAGGAAGAAGGAGACATAACCTTCTTGAGGAAGAACAAGTGTTTGCCTCCAGCCTCATGGACAGAATGGGAGCTTGGGGTGGGGGCAGTGAGGGTGCTGTGCACTCTTCAGAGAAATATGAACCCAGCTTGCCCTTTGCAGAAACCTTCATCATGACATTTTGACTTTTGTTCTGCAGATAGTTTATGTTGGTTTGGACGGAGTCTGACTGTGTCTCACTGTCTCATAAATATCAGGACAGTAACCAGTAGGTTATGATTTTTGTATCTGATCTCAAACATAATTTTGAAAATTGTAGTGCATCTGTATAAATTTTGACTTCTTTATATTGTAACATTTAAAATCATAAGAATTACTTTTTGCCACAGGCTGTTTGGGGGAACAAATGTAAGGATGGCTTTTTGAAGAGTGAAAAAATTCAAGAAAGCCATGTCTAGCAGAATACAATGGTTCCTAAATCAGTTATGTTTGACAGTGGCAGTGTATTTTAGGGAAGCAGCGTTGTATACTTGCTGAGCTTCTAGTCCTTTCCAACCTAGACAATTCTGTGATTCTTCCTCTACTGGTTACAGCTGGGGGCAGGATACAGGGATAATATATGTGGTATCAGACCGGTCACACATGCACTACAAAAGTATTTAGTCAACTTTGCAAGACATGCACAGATACACTTCAGTTTCTCAGCATTATACATACACAGTTCTACAATATCCTCAGTGTATGTGTGTTTGTTTCTCTATGGGTGTTTAAAGATACACATGCCCATGTGTGTATATATGTATAATATACAGAAGTTGAAAGGTGGTGTAGCCCCAAGCAACAGTTTGTGAAAGCTGCACCTGGATGTAATTAGTATTTTCAAGGGCACTGTATTGAACAAATGTGTTTAATTCCCCCAACATCGTTACAGCCGACTAGAATAGAGAGACTTTTTCACAAAAGAATGTGCAGTCTTGTAGACAATCTGCTCTGCCATTGGCTTCGATGTGAAAGTGACCAGATCCTTGGCAGAACTTGAAGAGCAGCACACCTTTGCAGCTGCTGTAACTATAAACTGGGATGGCAGTCTTGGCCCGTGTACGTGGGAAGGTGGACAACAGGAGGGCAGCTTGCACCTTTATAGTCTCAATTGCACATGATGCAAACTAAAGCCACCTTCCTGGCTGCCCTCCTACAGGAAAATCGTCGGTTGTTGGTGGCTCTACAGCCATGGCACAGGTTTCTGAGCCAAAGGCTAGCTCTTTCCTGGCCTGCTTGCAGCTGCCCCATGAAATTACCACGTCGGTGCTTGGTGATAGGCCCTGTTCAACTGGCCTCTGGTGTTGCTCCCTGGGCAAGCATCTGGGGAAGCTGGGAGCCCTGGAGGTGTCCTGAGCCTCACCAGGGACTGCTCTCCATATACCACATCCTTCTAGGGGAGAGGGAGCATGGGAAAGCACTGTGGCTCCAGGCTTTATTGGGTGTGAGGAAGGGGAGAGATTTATCTGGGTTTGGGTTTTCTGTGCTCTGTGTGAGGCCAATGAAGGGAACACTTCTACTTTGCCCCTGCAGCTCTGTCCCCCAGCCCCTCTGTTTTCTAGGGTAGGGTTCCCTTTAGGCATGGATCAAGGGGATGGGATTGGATTAGTTGAAAACTGCCCTTCCAGGACTTGCTATGAGATGTCAAAGGATTAGAAACCAGGCTGAAAGGACTAAGTTCAAGTACTCCCCAAATGCTGTAATAAAGAAATTGCTGCAGTTTGTAGAATAAGTAAGTGAATGGCCAGGGATTTTCTGAGAAATAGTTCCCTCTGAAAGCCTTTCGTTAGTAAACAAAACTAAAGAAAGCCTATTTTCTTTAAGTTGTTATTGTGGACCACTTTTATCTGGTTCTGCATTCAGACAAGGAGAAATAAACTCCCAGGAAAACTTACTGCAGTTTACTCAGTGATGATAATGTGCAAAGGAAAGCACAGAAGTTTCTCCCTGACTATATTTGAATTTTACAGTAGCATGGGCCCTGTGTTAATGTTTCTCTATGAACTCATCTGATTTACTTTTTATCATGTCAAGGGGAGACTTTTGACCACTGACAACACCTCTGGATCCAAGTGAGGATTTAGGCCTTAATGAACGTGACTGAAGCATTACGACACACTTGTAACACCAACAAATCAAAAGTGGGACAGTAGTCTGCTAGCATTATAATGAACAGCACTTAATATTTCTCTGATATGCATCAGATATTATGTGAAACTCTCATCCATTTCTACTAGGAGAGGAAAGTGTCCTGCCTCTTCTGACCCAGGAGTCTAACTCCAAAGCCCGGAGAGGTATATTAAGAAGAGCTGTCTTTTCCGAAGACCAGAGGAAAGCTTTGGAGAAAATGTTTCAGAAGCAGAAGTATATCAGTAAAACAGACAGGAAGAAACTGGCCATTAACCTGGGTCTAAAGGAGTCTCAGGTAAGGAATGACAGAGCATCTGTGACTTTCTGTCTTTTTGAAGAAAAATCGTTAAAATGACTTCGAAGGAGGAAAACTGAACAGCACAGGGGCAGCTCGGAGCTCCTTCACTGAGCAAAGACCTCAGTAAATCAGTGGCAGTTTTAAACCACAAACGCCTAAACAGGTTCCTAGTTTATTTTCTGAAGGTGTACATTCAAAACTTGATTGCTTTGTTTTTGCACGGAGTGGGAGAAACGCCGCCTCTGTGTTTCATTTCCAGCTCCCAATTTGTTGCCTGACAGAGCCTTCTCAGGAGCTTTGGGGTAGGGAACGATGCTCCATCCCACTGCCTGATAAGCAGTGATCCAGGCAAAAAACAGCGGAGCATAGAGCCCTCCCGCTTTCCTTGGAGCACCCTTTGCACTCACAGATGAACAGTTAGTGACAGTGCAATCAACAGCACTTGCTCTAAAACCATTCTGCCCCAAGAGAGAGGCAGCTATCCCTACAGGAAGAATCTTAGCTGCACAAGGAAAGAGATCCTTGGAGCTGGGAGAAACTATAGAAGGAAAAATTTTGCAGGGTGACCTTGTAAAAGGCTCCCACTTTACTTACTGATTCACATTTCATGGGATTTTTCACATGAGTCTGAATTGGCCTGCTGCAGGACTTCAGAGTTTGGCTGAGGGTCTAATACCTCCAAGAAAGCTGTTCTGACTGGACGAGTACATTAATGGTGGTGCTGAGTGGCCGTAGCTCAATGTGGATTCTCAGGGTCCTGACCTAGCTGCAGATAAAAACATGCCTAGCCTAAAGAGCACAAAACCTGAAAGAAACTGGAAAAACTGTGAGGGCATGTAACAGCAGAAAATGAACATGGTAGCTGCTGGCAGGTGGGATTCTGAAGGTGCTGGAGTAGATGCAGATCTCTAGAGTACAGAGAAGTACAGTACTTTTTCTTCATGAAATAAAGAGCCATTCCTGTGAAGGCTAGTTCTTCAATTTTCTGACCAGTTGTGCTGGAGGAATGGTACATGCCATCTAAGGCAATGATTAGCAAACCTTTGAAAGCATAGCCCCTTTATCTTCATATCAAGTATCTGAATACCAGAACTAAATGCAAATATTTACTGGAAAATAGAACATAATCTGAATAATTTGAGTTATTCCCCCTCCGCCCCTTCTCTTTATGTAAAACCAGTTCCTAGATGTATATTTCCCAAAACTTTTCCCAGCATTTCATCAATACCATTGAATGCTCATGATCAAGCTTTGCAACTCAAAGATTTTGAAAAATTGATTTTATCTCAAAAGCCCATGGATTCTAGGCAGCTCCTGGAAAACTGTAGCCAGGCAGACAGAATGTCTCCAAATTCTCACTACTTTGTCATATGTCATCACACACGTTTTGGAGCTGTATGGCCAGGCTGTTTTTAGCTATGCTTGTGAAAGGGACAGTTGCAGTTCTTAGAGCCTACTTTAAATAGAAGGCTTCACATCACCAGTAATATGACTTAGTTTTGTTAATGATGATGCCAATTTACTCTGAGAATCCTTTTTTATCTAAAAGGATGTTCTATAGGAAATTGCTCTATCCCTAGCCACCATCCTGTCCTTTTTCCAGGTTAAGCTAAATAATCACCTGTTTGAGGTGATGAAAGCCAAGGAGAGTATTTGGCCCAGCTGTCGTAAATAGTGATGGGAGAATCCTCAGTGGATGTCAGTCAGTCAGCTTCACTGGATCTGCTATGACATTGAATAAGGAAGGAAGATGAAGCTAAGGGGATGGAAGGAAAAAAAAAACCTAAAACAGAAAACCTTGTTAGGGCAAAGTTTTCTTTAAACAAAGAAAAGAATGATAATAAACTCTCATTCACTTGCAAACAGGTGAAAATTTGGTTTCAGAATCGAAGGATGAAATGGCGAAACTCCAAAGAAAAAGAAGTGCTTTCAAACAGGTGCCTCCAAGAAGAAGGTCTTCAGGAGAACTACCTCTCACGATCCACCATGAGTTTTACCTCCCCATGCCCATCTGTGTGGGAAGTGTCTCAGGAGCAGGCAAGTCCAAGGTGGAGGGAGAATTCTCCAGGAAACTCGGAAAGACTGACTAGTACACAACCACCTCCAAGAGCAAATTCATCGCAGAGCCCACTGTATTTGTATCCTGACCAAGACGCTGCAAATAAGGCAGTTACATCATCAGCCTAAGGAAATAGGGGCAGTGTGTAAACTGAGTGGAGAGCACAGGCTTCAAATGAGCAGTCTTCTAAGACTAACAATATTTGGACATTGTAAAGCTAACTAGTTTATGCCTCATAAATTTGCTAAAGTCTAACACCATTAAAATGACAAACTAATGATTTAAGAAGTATTCTTCATTACTCAGTTTTTTTCTTGTGTTTTTTCGAGTCTTGTACTGATCTTAAAGTGAAATAGGAATTGGTGGTAAGTAAAATGAAGCAAAGAGCATGAAACTGAAATTGTGCTCTGATTTATACATCTGCACTGTATGCAATATTCATTAAAAACACACTGATAGAGAATCATTTTTATCTCTTGTTGCAGTCAGACCAATTAATTTCTCTTGTGCATGAGATAAGAATAACCCTATCTCCCTCAAGATAGTAAGTTGCTTTGGGTTCTTTTTGAAATTCATTAAATGACACAATAGGTTCATATTAGGCAAATGTAAGCATTTTTAGTAAGTTTTATCCATCTGTCCTCACGTATCATTATTCAGTCAGCTTTAAATGGCATGATCACAGGTCAGCTGATAACCCTGCTAAAGTGATCAATACTGAAAGACAACCAGCCAGCCAACCCTATGAAATATTCTGTGTTTAGATGACTGTGATTTGAATGTGTGCAGGGAAACACAATTCACTAACTCCTGTCTTCTGTCCTGTGGATGAACCTTCCAGCATTCTCAACTCTGAATTCCAGTGGCTTTTGTCAGACTGTTAGTGCAATCTCGTGCAATCTCTTCTGTATTTCAAAACTGTAATGGTAATATGCAGAGTTGTAGCCCAAATGCTCGAAGCAACAGAACTATAATTGGAAAAAGTGCCACTATAGCCATCTCGGAGAAGTACTTAAGGAGATGGCACCCAGCAGTAGCCTTATTTTCCCGACTTATTCCTATTTAAACTGGTGCCAATAAGTACACATTAGCCTATGTCTGTATCAAAGATAGGACAGTATTCTGTGTAATACAGGTAGCCTGAAGTAATATTATTAAAACTGTTTTACTTAAAATGATTTGCTTGCCTCATCCACTGTAAGGAAATCACTCTATGAATTTAAGTATCATTTTTTGTTTATTTGCAAGGCTTTATAGCTCAAAATGGGAGCAGAACATTTTTTTCTTGATCATATACTTATAAATGCCTTTGTTGAGAAGAAATTCTAAAGTTATTTTATGTTACAGGCAAAACCTTTGGAGAACCTTATGGTTTTATAGGGACTGTTTCATTTCTGGCAGATTCATATATTTTGTAGTCAAAAGAGATTACTGTGATAATCTAGTCCGGCTTTCCTCATCATGCATGCCATTAATGTTTCTAATTATTCTTGCCTTGAGCTCCAAAGCTTTTTGAACTGTATTGTATGTCTTTCAAAGAGCCGTGCAATTGTTTTTTTACGTTTTGCCTTTTAGTGGATGATCTACTTTTCCCCTTGTTATGTTTATGGTCTGAGAGGTGAAGTTTAGGTGCATTTGCAGCTAAAAAACTTGAGATTGCAGTGATGAAGCTTGTATCACAAACCTTATGCGTGACCAGGTTAGTTTTGTATCCTGCCTTATGTGTGTCTTGCCTTTTAAGTGGTCGACTGTGCAGTCCTAGTCTTGCATTATATGTTATTCTTTTGCACGTGATTTCCTACACTTGTTTTAAAGAAAAAAAGAAATTACAGAAAAATTAAGAGGCCATCTCCTCCTGTGGTCACAAACCCTCGTTAGTGTAAGCTGCTTAGATACCTCTCCTCAGAAGGTGCTTGCATGCATTTAGTATGCCATGTGTTATATGCTGTTCAGTAACGTGAGAAGTTTAGTCCTGTCATGCAGTTGAAATCCCAGAACCAACTCGTATTCTGGCTAAAATCTTTCGGGATGAACAGGTAGATTGCATACCCGTGGGGGTGAATTTACTGTCCAATTGTCCTGTTGAAGTCATAGTCCTGCCCTGTTTGACTAACTCCTACTTGAAGGATCACCAACTGTTGGTGGCCCAGATTCTTCTGAAATGGCACTTGCTAGTGTCTGCCTACAGAGAAAGGCATGCAGGGATTTTCAGATTATCAGCAAATGATCAGGTGGAGGTACATGTGTGTTAGGGGTATTCATTGGTGCTTCCCATTTTGGAGGAAATCAGTGTATGGTGGGGGTGATTGGGGTTTTCCCCATCTCACTTTTCAGGGAAAAGAAGTCTTCACAGCTGCTCATATTCTTTTACTGCAAATCCGTCGAGCATCAGTGTTAGAAGCAACATTTCTGGAGCAGGGAGATAGGATTGAGAGTGCTCCTTGGGAAATTCTTTCAGTTGATGGTGTTGCAAGAACCAAATGTGAACTGCTGTCAAAACTCTGAGCCGATGTGCTAAACAGAATACATCTGAAGGGTGTCTCACTGAGGCAAAGATCAAGTAAGGCTCATGCAGAATTGATTTCACAGTTGTAATGTTATACGTGTTTTAAATTGAGCAAGTTTTGGTTTCAGTGCAGCCTATTAAAACTTACACCGTTTCACGGCCCTCCAAATCTCTTAACACCTCCTACCAGTATTCTTACTCCACAGCTAGAATAAAGTTTCAATATGCCAGGTAAAACATTCTTCACTTGAAAATGCTGATCAAGCTTTCTTAAAAAAGCTAAAAGTATACATGTGAATTTTGAACCATACCTAAAATAGTCTGATTCAATTAGTCAAAATGGATTTAGGCTCATGATACATACAACCTGGATTCCTCTCATTTTAAGCTATTTAAAGGAGAAGTGTCCCTTCGGTCCATACTGTGAAAACTTGGAAAATGAGAAACAGCGCTCAGTATTAATGCAGAAATACAATTTTCTTACAGAGCCAGTCTTTTCTGTGTGAAGGATTAAGTAGTAGGTATTCATTTTCTTCAAATAATGTATGCATACTTGTTTCAAAAGAGCAAAACACAAATTGTACACAAAATACCCAGCAGGTGTTTGAAGTGCCTTGTGACAGTCACATTGCAGAGGCGTAAGGCATAGAATGCATCTGGTATTAGGAGTGGCATGGTAGATACCCATGGCATCTTACGGTTAAAACCAGCAACATATCATTTTGGCTTCAAATATATGATGTGGTGGATGACCCTGCAGCATGATTGTAGAGCATCTCTCTCAGGTACTTCCAATGTATGGCATTTTGAGACTATGGTTCCAGGCTGTAGAATATTATTAAGGGATCCTGGGGCTGGGCAGAGTTCAGGTACCTCAATTTCCCCCTGTACTCGGCACTGGTGAGGCCCCACCTTGAGTACCGTGTCCAGTTTTGGGCCGCTTAGCACAAAAAAGACATTGAGGTGCTGGAGCGGATCCAGAGAAAGGCAATGAAGCTGGTGAGGGGTCTGGAGAGTAAGTCTTATGAGGAGAGGCTGAGGGAGCTGGGAATGTTCAGTCTAGAGAAAAGGTGGCTGAAGGGAGATCTTATGGCTCTCTACAACTACCTGAAAGGAGGTTGTAGAGAAGCGAGGAGTGGTCTCTTCTCCCAAGTCACAGGCGACAGGACGAGAGGAAACAGCCTCAAGTTGCACCAGGGGAGGTTCAGATTGGATATTAGGAAAATATTTTTTACTGAAAGGGTTATCAGACATTGGAATGGGCTGCCCAGGGAAGTGGTTGAGGCACCATCCCTGGAGATATTAAAAAGAAGGCTTGACATGGTGCTTAGTGACATGGTTTAGTGATGGTTTTTATCAGAGTTAGGTTGATGATTGGACTAGATGCTGTTAAAGGTCCCTTCCAACCTAGACAATTCTGTGATTCTAAATCCCAAACCACAACTGAAAAAACCTAGCTCTTCAGAGGCCATTAACAATGCAGATATTTATACTCCTTGGGCACCTCTCAGTTTAGTCTGGCAGCGCATCAGTGCTAGTGTGACACAGAATAGGACTGGGAAAGGCAGAAAGGACTGAGACTGAGTACTGGCTTTGTTCCCCAAGCAGCAGGCTCCCGTGAGAGGGGGATCTGGCTGCAGAGCCAAGCAGCCTGAGGAACAGGAGAGGCTTTTCTCACCCCACCGATGGCAGGTCCTCCAGACGGGTCTGCATGTGGATCTTGAAAGTCTGTTTTTAAGGTCAGGCCCTCTAAGGAGTGTCTCTGATACCTAACAAGAAGGTGCTGATTTCCATTTGTCGGCCTGTCTCTTGGTGTATTAAAAGGTACGACAAGTGATGCGGGTGATGCCAGTCCGTGTCCAGCACGGTCACGTTTCATTGCCTGTGAACAACTGTGAACACGAGAGGCCAGCTAGCTCCTCCATGGACCTCGTACAACGTTGCTGAAAGCTGGATTTGCTGACCACACCTGTGTCAGCACTTACACTTTGGTTGCACAGATTTATAGTGTAAAATAATTTTCTAACAGTTCTCCTGTTTGTATTGATTCTTTGCCAAGCAGGAATTAATTGTTACGATCTGCTGAGGAGAACAGGACTGCTGCAAGGCATGAAACTGCATTACTAACTTCAGTGTCAGAACAATAGTACAACGGTCAAATGTCACTCCTGAGCTGCAGTAATACATCAGATTTGTTTTATCCGCTGGGATTTACTAGTACTGGGGTTTAAATACCAGTTGCCATCGCTGTAGCCACACAGCTCCTCTGACGAATATATGTTCTGCAGTCAAAAGAGCGACATAAATTAAGTACATTCACATGCTTCAGCACGCTCTTACCAAGAAGACCATTGCTGATTTTCACAAACTAGAAGGGAAGACAAATCAATTTCAAGGAAATTAGCTGTTAATTCAGTGCCTTAAGAAAGGGCCAGAGAGAAATTAGGGCCCAGTTAACTGGGGACTTAGTTTTGGACCATGGGGAGACCAAAAGGCCCTGTTCACAGTGGACAGAATTGCCATTGACTGTAGAAGTCTTCAATGAATGTGCTTCTAAGTTGAGTGCTGCTGTATAAGGTAAACCGAGGTACATAACTCTGGATCTGAGATGCTCCCCGCATGGGCTTGCACCTAAATTAGCTGCCAGAAAATAGCAACTCCCACTCCTTGGTTTCCTACGGATACTGATTGTATTTCTAAGCAATGAAGCTGGGCATGGTGGATGGGGATGCAACATCTCAACAGTGACCCTCCAGTATTCACCCAAACTCACAGACATCTCACCTTTTATAAACATCCAGCCCTTGAGGAAATCTTAGTTTTTTTCCAAGTAATTTTTTTTCTTTGTGTGTCAACATTTGAGTATAATGCAGAGTACCTGAACATTAATGCATATCATTCAAAGAAATTTGTTTCCATTTGTTTCTGCTTTGCTTTCATATCGTTTTAGATAAGAGTTAAACTACAAGTCTCTCTTGTGACATCTGTCACAATCTATCAAGGAAACATCAGCACATACTAGATTCAGTCTAAATTTAAGATACACTATCAAAGCCATTTAGCACATTATGAAAGAAACAAAATGCATTTTCAGTCACTGAGAGTGTCTCTTATTAGCCGTCATCATCCTGAAAAAAATCATGGAATCGTGGAGTTGCCAAGGTTGGAAGGGACCTTTCAGATCATCGAGTCCAACCATCAACCTAACACTGACAAAACTATCACTAAACCATGTCACTAAGCTCCACGTCTACATGTCTTTTTAATATCTCCAGGGATGGCAATTCCACCACTTCCCTGGGCAGCCTGTTCCAGTGTTCGATAATCTTTTTGGGGTAGAATTTTTTTGTTATATCCAATCTAAACCTCCCCTGGCACAACTTGAGGCAGTTTCCTCTTCTACTACTGCTTGTTACATGGGAGAAGAGACCAACCCCTCCCGCTACAACCTCCTTTCAAGTAGTTCTAGAGAGTGATAAGGTCTCCCCTGGAAAAGTCATGACAAGGAAATCTGTAAGGTACAAAAGCGACTACTACTAACTGAAAAAATGAATTGGACTTTATGAAAATGTCACTATTCTGGGGCTGTCCTGCAACCTTCCATGGAATAAGGTGTGAAGAACACTGGAGATATTTTTAATTCTTAATTTTGTTTGGCTGACAAGGAAAGTTAATGGAAACACGTTGTTCCGCAAAATGAAATTATAGCATGGCTTACGTATAACATACATGGTTACAGATTGTTGCACATGAGCCCAGCACTTAACTGGAAGCCAATCCTGAATTTCTGTTTTTTCCATCAATTTGCAAAGTTGTTTCTCTTAATATTCTCAGATGCAAATGCCACATTCCTTAAACTCCAAAGCATTGGACTGCAGTACCCAGTTTTACAGTTTCAAATGTTGCTAGCCAGTTTCACTGCTCTCTTGGAGAGAAATCCTGCAGGAGATGAAGTGTTCCTCTGTGTAAAAAGCAACCATCGCTGATATTTCTGTTTGAGGCATTGGTGGCCGGAGGGAAAACCCCATGCCCTTCTCAGCCAGCTGCTCAGTTGTGTTCTCACTCAAAAGAGAGAGCTGGGCGATGCTGGCCATACAGGGAGGCTTTTGTTTTACCAACACGCCTGGCTTCAGCCAAAGGTAAATCTTGAAATGTAACACTAATCTGTGACGGTAAATGAGTATGAGTGACTGCGGGCAATACTTCAGTGTGTTGTTGTTCCTCCTGTGGCATCCGCTTCCTTGTTTTCTCTGTTTTTGTGTTTCTCTGCAGCAAAACGTTCACGGGGTTTTGCCGCTTGAAGGGGGTGAGAATTATTTTTTATTATCTGCTCCGTTTGCAACATCTTTTTTGGGGGGGGTGTGTCTTCCCAGCTGCGGAACTTCCCAGTAGCCATTACGGGTGGTGTCCGAGTCACTTTGCAACTCGCTCTGAGAGCCACCAAGCCCCCCCAACTCGCGGGGACATCATCGGCCACCCCCGGCCCGCGGGGACACCGGCCACCCCCCGCCCGTGGAGACACCGGCCGCCCCCCGCCCGCCGGTCCCCGAGTCGCCCCCTTGTGGCATCCCGGGGCGTAGCGCCTCAGCCCCGGCCGGGAGCCCCGGGGGAGCGGGACGGGGCCGGAGGCTGCCGGTCCCCGAGGGAGCGTCCTTCCGTCGGCCCGCCCGGTGCCCGGCACCTTTCGCGTGTGGCGTACGGCAGCGCGGCCGACCTGCACCGCGCATTTCGCCGGGGTGGGGGCAGGGGTCACCCCGACACCGGTTTTCTCCGTAACGAGTGCCCACCCGCCCGGCTCCAGCGTTGCAGGGACAGCAGCGGGCCCTCGGTGGCCCAGGAGACGCGCAGCGCCTGCCGCCTGCTCTGCTCTGGGGCTGCGGCTGCGCTGGGTGACAGCCAGAACTATTAATTGCTACCACATATTAATTGCTGCCACATCTTATCATAGAATCATAGAATCATAGAATCATAGAATTGCCCAGGCCGGAAGGGACCTCCAAAGGTCATCTAGTCCGACCTCCCCGCAGTCAGCAGGGACACCCCCAACTACACCAGGTTGCCCAGGGCCTCATCGAGCCTCACCTTGAATGTCTCCAGGGATGGGGCCTCAACCACCTCCCTGGGCAACCTGTTCCAGTGCTCCACCACCCTCACTGTAAAGAACCCTCTCCTAATCTCCAATCTAAATCTGTTCCCCTCCAGCTTGAAGCCATTGCCCCTCGTCCTGTGACTGCAGGCCTTTCTAAACAGGCTCTCCCCAGCCTTCCTGTAGGCTCCCTTCAGGTACTGGAAGGCTGCTATTAGGTCTCCCCGGAGCCTCCTCTTCTCCAGGCTGAACAACCCCAGCTCCCTCAGCCTGTCCTCGTAGCAGAGGTGCTCCATCCCCCTGATCATCCTTGTGGCCCTCCTCTGGACCCTCTCCATCAGGTCCATGTCCTTCTTATATTGAGGGCTCCAGACCTGCACACAATACTCCAGGTGAGGTCTCACCAGAGCAAAGTGGCGGAATCACCTCTCTGGACCTGCTTCCGTGACAGCAGGTAGACGCGGACAGAGTGGGCACCCCCCTCCACCGCTGCCTGTTTGCCCAGAGGAGCCTTCCCTTTCTCTCTTTGGAGCTGTGTTTTGTGTCCAGAATTTCTTCAGACTTCACACACTTTGTGTGCGATTGCCTTCTGCGTTCGCAGGATCTTACTGCTTAAGGAACTGCAGGTGGGAACTTCTTCAGGGCATAACATAACCCCCTGCGTTTCTACCATACCTGGCACGACAGGGACCAGGTGTGAACTGTGAACCCTCACAGTGAAGAAGTCCATCAGCTGGCTACTGGATGGCAGATGTCTGAGGACATTGGCAGTTACGGAGATGTAAATGAAAAGGATGTTCCTCAGCTCGCTATAAATGTTTTTTTTAAACATTTTGCTGCTGAGTTTATCAAGCCCAAATCCACTATCCTTGTGGGTTAAATAATCACCAGCATTTTACTCTCCGTTCTTGGCAGCTGAAGCTCTAGCTACTGTCAACAACCATCAAGATCAGGGGAGGCCAGAAAAGAGCATTTAGGGATGAAACAGTCAATATTAAAGATAAATCCGTGTTGATTATAAGTGCCTGTTCAAATGGCTCATTTAGGATCTGAATGCAAAGATGTTTTGTTCTATAAGCAGCCATCAGCGTCACCCCACTGCTAGGAGAACGTGACTGCTATACAATATCTGACAGCTTTCAGATTTTTATTTACTATGGAGTTTGTCATCATTACTGCAAAACCCAAGCCCTGTGTCAGCATGTATTACGGGAAAGAGGGAAAGAGACTTCCTGCTACATCAGCCATCCTCAGCCCTCGGATCAAAACGGGATTGGGACCAGAATTCTGACTTACCTTTCGTATAGAAACTGTTTCTTTAGGAGTTTCTACTGAAATCAGTGAAGATATTGCAGGTATAAAAGAGCATTCAAAATGAATAAAAGTGCTAGGAAGACCCATAGAAATTAGTAGGTTGTGAACTCCAGGCCATTTGCCCTAGAGTTACATGAACTGATCAAAAGCAGTACCACTCTTCAGTGTTAAGCAATACTCTGCAAGGATGTATGTAGAAATGGGGAGAAACTTTTTGTTTGTTTGTTTACATAAAAATATACTTTACTGATAGTATATAGATGTATTCGTACTGAGATTTAACAAACTGAATTTCACTTTCAACTAGGTATATATCTAAACTGTGTGAATCAGCCATAATACAGTCTGTCAGAGTGTGCAAGGACATTTATTATCTACTGCTAGAGTACTCCTTTTTATCTGATGCACTGACCCACATACACACATGATGCTTTATTTAATATTTCATCTGCACAGGTCAACTGTGTCAAGTAGCTGCCAAAGAATTTCAAAACCACTTTCCTATTAAAATTACTGTAAATGTGATAATTTATAAATTCTATTTGTTCATCTTTATAAACAACATGGTGAAGACTACATGTCAAGAGATTACAACTCAACAACTATTTTCTGGCATAATCCTACATTTCAGAATTTTTAAGTAGCTTTGTACTTTATTGGAGTCTCTTCTGAAACAGTGAATAAAGTCAGAGTCACTCATCATGTCTGCTTCATTACCAATTGATAAGCCAGTGGCTTCAGATGATGCCATTCCATTTAATGAATTGCTGATCATCCCCATTGACTGCATCTGTGTTGAAAACAGGAAAAGAAGTACAACTCATAACTAGACATACAACTAATCTTCAAAATACTAGTGCAGAAGTCATCACTATGTTGGGCTGTTCAACTCCAGACCTTTCACATAGTTATTGAAGATATATGTAAAGTTCCTTACATAGAATAACATTGTCTTTTTATCTTAACAGTATCCATATAACCTTTAGGCTAACCTGAAATGATCTGGTATGTTAGTAATGCAAGAACACTGGGCTATAAATCCATCTGAGTTTAAGTAGAGGAACCCCTGTTTGGTAATTGTTATTTTCTCTTGAAGTAGGATGGCAAATTTTCTTGAAAATTTTAGCCATTTATTTTAATGAGTTTTCTAAAGGGAAGCTTCTAACATGAGCATTCATCAGTGCTGTTTAACCTGGTGAACTCTGCAGACTCTTATCACCTCTCAGGGCAGGAGCTTCACAACAGAACTAAGCTTAGAATAAGTTTCCTGAAGAAAAACACAGCTGCAAAATACCGGAATGCATTTGCATTGTTTGCTTCATTTTTTAAATTTGTATTTCTGCCTTGTGGTATGTCCATAGTACAGAGAGGTTAAACCTTTTAAGACTTCCTTCCTAGTAATTCCTTCAAAGGTATTTAGAACAATAAAATCAGGTAAATATACCAGCAGCATGTAGCTAGATTAGAGTTTGATGGCTTGCCTCAGTTACAGAATGAAGCAAACAAAGGTCAAGCTTTGAGGTTGAACACCCCGAACTTTAGAGCCATTTAACCCAGAACCATGGCTGCTCTGGGAAGATGGACTTTTTCCATTTGTAACTCTCAGAGTCATCCTAATCAGGGCTGCATCTCAGAGAAGGGTACAATTCCTCCTACTCTAGTGATGAGCTGCTTAGAATTCAAAAACTTTTATTCCCCACCAGTGTTCATAAAGCTGAAAGGTGATCTACTAGTGTAAGCTATTAGTTTATTATTCACATTTTAGTGAAACAGACACCTTGGCAGTGTAGCCATTTCAGAGAATGGACACACAGCCCTCATTTGTTTAGCCAAAACTACAAACAAGTTTAGATATGAATGCACAAGAGATATAAAGACTAGCAGGACTTCTAGCTAGTAATGAGAAAACAGAAATGGAAATAACAAAAAATTACATCCAATAATTTATATATGATCTGCCAGAATTTGAAGTGGAGTTTTGAAATTGTTTTGTGAGTGGCATCTGTCTTAAGCAATGCCACTGTTGTCTTGAAGAACTTATTGCAGCATAAAATTGTTGCCTTAGGAAGGAGCTCTTCCCAGCAGACAGCAGTGATACTTGAATTACTTAGGATGTAAATCCAAATAAAACTGAAAGCAATAATTAAGTATTTGTTATGGTCTACCCACATCTCCCCTGCTGCCCTAGAAAAGTCATTACTGGCTCATATATGAAGCTGTAAATGGCTTTAGTCTTTGCACTTGTATCTTTCATATATTTCATATTAATAAAATATTGCTCTACACATCTAGACATATCTAATGTCATCTGCGTATATGCCAATCTATAAGCTAAGTCACATCCTTTGGCTGAAAAATTCCTGCATCTGTAACAAAGTCCTGCATTGCTGGATCAGAGCCTCTGTTGGCACCACGGCTACAGCCCAAGTGAGAGCAGACATTGCCCACCCACCCCCACCCCTGAAGTCACTCATGCCACGTGACTGGTGTAAAGAAAAGCTACGTTGAAAATCTTGCCTTTTCTGTTACTTTCTCAACTCCAGTTGAGAGCTCGTGTACCATATTGCTGATTTGCTTAGCTTTGCTAAGGCTGTCATCAGGGAGCTCTTGATGGTGCTGGTTAAAGTGAGACAGTGGCTCTTTCCAGGCTTGCAAAAGTTTCAGTATCAAGTGAGTTAATTCTTCTCTCTTATAAATTAAAAGAGTAAAGAATTCCTCTGTTAGTTTGCAGCAGGTCATATGAACCCTGATACAGTCTCACAGGGAAATCTCAGCAGGATTAGGTTTTACAACCGCAATTCAGTAGTTTTCAAATATCCAGAACTTAAGGGTCTGTCTCCAGTTATTTGCTTAGATATAAGTGACACCCAAAAGTTGTTTTTGTCTTATTTCCAAGTTTCTTAGACTCCTAAGCTTTGCAATCCCTCAAGCTGTGGAGTGCAGCATGAGTGAAATTGTGGCACTCCTGTCAAAATGACTTGGTACTGGAAAAGTTTCCCAGAACTCCTAGATGTCTCAAGAGCCCAGGGAGCCCCATCTAGACATCTCTGTTTGCTGGTGCGGAAGCGCAGGTGTTTCCTCACACCTTCCATGGTTTTAGCTGTATTGGTTAGAGGTCTGTGGCAGACAAACCTCCCAGAAGGTGCCTGGTGGTCAGGACTGTTGCTTCTTTTACAGAAGCTCATTGGCCGTAAGACTTCTCTTGCAATATAAGTTCAGAAATAAGGTTGATGGGTTAAAGCTTCCTAAAGCAGGCAAGGCTTCATTTCCCATTGCCCTTCCAGAGGAACTTCTAAATGTCTTGGGGGAAGCTCCTTGCTCCATCACAACCAAAGAGCAAAACGTTAACATTTGTCTCCCCCTGCCTCCTCCTAGAGGCAAAAGTTTCTCCCACTGCTGTATCCTCAACTTTACAATCCTTTTCCTCTGTCTAAAGAAACTCTTCCTGCCCTCCTCTAAACTAATAACGATTTTTTTCCTCTTTGCCATTGCAACTGTCTAAAACAATTTGCTGTTCTTTTCCCCTTACCTAACTACCGATTCAGAGATAATGACTGTTATTTCTTTCCTCTGATTGCTTTTTGTACTTTGCAGTGACACTGATTAATTTAACTTACCTGTCACATGAGCAGTTCCCTAAGTTTCTCTTCTACAGAGACTGCCACAACAAAATCAAAGGGATGTCTGTCCATCAGTCATTCGGGCAAAGTACTACTGCAATACTTCTATTATAACTAATAAATAGGATTTAAGCATATGGAACCATATACAGCTCTTTTAACAGAATGAACTAATGATTCATATGCAAAACCTCTGTCATGTGCACCTGTTTGGGGTCAAAACTTACCAGCTTCTTCCATCCAAACTGTTGATGAAGCACCGGAGGCATAAAAACCTCCCTGCCCACCTCCAGCCCGACCTGGGTGGGGGACCACCGCGGCGTGATGGGTGAGATATTCGGGGGCTCTGAGGGGACGGGGGATATTTCCCCCTTCCTTCAGGGAGGGTAGAAGGAGGCGGTGCGACCCGCGGAGCCCCCTCCCAAGCCCCTAACCCCGCGGGAGTCTGCGGTGCCCCCCGCCCGCCCCGCCTCCGCTCGCCGCCGCAGCTCAGCCTTACCGGGATTTTTTGGGCGTATTCTTTGCCGTTGGGGGTCAGCATCCCCGACGTGTGGCACTTCCGAGCGGGCTTCCCCAGCTCGTTGTCACGGGGGGGGAAATGTTTTTCCTAAAGGGGAAGAAAACCTAAAGAAACACCCACAGCAGCCCCCCGACAGCGCCGGTGGCCGCTCCCGGGGGGGGGGCGGGAGCCCGCTCCGCGGCGGCGGGGCCGTCCCAGCACTCACCAGCTCGGCGTAGAGCGCCGTGGAGAGGCTGTGGATCCTGCCCGAGTGCCGGATCACCCGGTCGAAGAGATCGGCCACGGTGAGGAGGCGGCAGCCGGCTTCCCCCGGGGCGCACACCAGCAGCCACAGCAGCGCCAGCGCCGCGGCCGCACCTGCGGAGAGACCGGCGGCGTCGGGGGGCGTCGGGGGGACTGGCCGGCGCTCCCCTCCCCGCTCCGCTTCACTCCCCCCCCCGGCTCGCCCGCCGCCCTCACCTGCTCGCCCCGCCGCCCGGGCCATGGCCG
>NW_015094506.1:26438381-26440146 GCF_001431845.1 Calidris pugnax
ATATGGGGGGTGGGGATGTACGCAGCGGGGGGTGAGGGGGGGGAATCTCCCGGTCATGACGGGTCCCTCCGTGACATGCCCAGCCCGCGGCCACCGTGAGCAAGCCGCCTGCAGGGCTCCCGCCTCGGCGGGAGGGAGCGACCCCGGCACCGACGGGACCAGCTGCCCCCCCCCCCCCCATCTTGTCCAACCATCAACCTAACTGGCAAAAATAGTCACCCACACAACAAGCAAGGAGCATCATCACTAAACCATACCTCCCAGCACTACATCAACCTGTCTTTTGAACACCTCCAGGGATGGTGCCTCAACCACCTCCCTGGGCAGCCCATTCCAATGTCTGATAATCCTTTCAGTGAAAAAATGTTTCCTAATATCCAGCCTAAACCTCCCCTGGCGCAACTTGAGGCCATTTCCTCTTGTCCTGTCGCCTGTGACTTTAGAAAAGAGAATGACCCCCACCTCTCTACACCCTCCTTTCAGGTAGTTGTAGAGCGCGATAAGGCCTCCCCTCAGCCTCCTCTTCTCCAGGCTGAATAACCTCAGCTCCCTCAGCCTCTCCTCATAAGACTTACTCTCCAGACCCCTCACCAGCTTCGTTACCCTTCTCTGGACCCACTCCAGCACCTCAATGTCTTTTTTATGGTAAGGGGCCCAAAACTGGACACAGTACTCGAGGTGAGGCCTCACCAGTGCCGAGTACAGGGGGACAATCACCTCTCGGGCCCTACTCACCACGCTGTTCCTGATACAGGCCAGGATGCCGTTGGCTTTCTTGGCCACCTGGGCACACTGCTGGCTCATGTTCAGCCGACAGTCGACCAACACCCCCAGGTCCTTTTCTGCCCGGCAGCTCTGTCATGGCACAGCCCCTCCAGCCCCCGCTTCCTGGGCAGAAGAGGGCGGCTCCTGCCCACCCCCCCAGAAGTGGTGCGGCCCGGTCTTTACCAGCACACCCACTGCCATCGGAGGGGGTAGATATGGGAGAACTGAGACCAGGCAAATAAACTGCTCCTGGCAGTGGTAATGGGGGGGTTTCATAGAAGGACAGCAATGGGGCAACCTGAGGGGTAGGAGATTGGTCTGATGAGATTAGTCTCTTAACCATCTCTTCTAATCACACAGTTAAGATCAGATCTGCTTTCCCTGCTCCCTTTCAGCTGGTCGGAGGTAAATCCACTGAAGGCCTGATAGCTAATGCTGTGTGCTTGGTGGTACGAGCGTGCCTGAAGACGGTTGGTGATGCCTCATATGGCTAAAAGGTTCAGGGAGTAAAGCGGCAAAGCACTTAGATCAGGATCCCCAAAGCACTGCAAGTCCTATGGACTCAGTTGCTGTCTTCAATTTCTGGGTGTGGGATCCTGAGCAACTCTGCAAGATGTATAAGGAACGTTGAGATGTTTGTCATTTCAGTCTGGGGAAGAGGAGACTGAGGGGAGACCTTATCGCTCTGTACAAGTACCTGAAAGGAAGCTGTAGAGAGGCAGGAGTCGGTCTCTTCTTCCAAGTTACAGACGATAGGACAAGGGGTAATGGCTTCAAGTTGCACGAGGGGAAGTTCAGGTTGGATATTAGGAAACATTTCTTTACTGAAAGGGTTGTCAGGCATTGGAATGGACTGCCCAGGGAGGTGGTGGAGTCACCATCCCTGGAGGTATTTAAGAAACGTGTAGACATGGCTCTTCAGGGCATGCTCTAGTGCCCAAGATTATTGGTTTGTGGTGGGATGTTGTGTGGGTGGGTGATGGTTTTGGTTTGGTTGTTG
>NW_015094506.1:26440156-26466030 GCF_001431845.1 Calidris pugnax
GGTTGGGTTTTTTTGTTTTGTTTTGTTTTTTTTTGTTTTTTTTTGTGGTTGGACTCGATGATCTCTGAGGTTCCTTCCAACCACTATGATTCTGTGATTCTGTGATTCTGCCATGAGACTTAGGATTGCTGATGTGTATAACTAGGAGCTGCTTCAAGCTGACCACTGGGGGAACCTGAGTACAGGGTCTTTCTGCTGTGTTTTCTGTGTTTTGGCACCCTATCCCTTTGAAATCCAATGGGATCAGCTCAAAGTCATGTAGAGCTGGAATTAGGCACATTCTCTGCCTGTGGGTATTCAAGTCTGAGGTTGGCTGAAGGACTGCCGTAACTGGTGGCTCTTATGACTTGGAGAATGAGTCAGCTCTGCCCTTCTTGTTGGTTTTTCACTGCCAAGGGAGTAGTTTGCTTAGAAATGAGGATATATCTGACATGAAATTCTCCCCCTCTACTCTGCTCTTTAAGACCCCACCTGGAGTACTATGTTCAGCTCTGGAGCCCTCAGCACAGGAAAGACATGGACCTGTTGGAGTGGCTCCAGAGAAGGGGCACAAAAATGACCAGAGGGCTGGAGCACCTTTCCTATGAAGACAGGCTGAGAGAGTTGGGATTGTTCAGCCAAGAGAGGGCTCTGGGGAGACCTTATAATGACCTTCCAGTACCTGAAGGGGGCCTACAGGAGAGATGGGGAGGGACTCTTAATGAGGTAGTGGAGTGATAGGATGAAGCGTAAGGGTTTTAAACTGAAAGAGGGTAGATATAGGTTAGATATTAGGAAGAAATTTTTCACTGTGAGGGTGGTGAGGCACTGGAACAGGTTGCCCAGAGAAGCTGTGGTTGCCCCACCCTTGGAAGTGTTCAAGATGAGGCTGGATGGGGCTTTGAGCAACCTGCTCTAGTGGAGTTGTCCCTGCCCATGGCAGGGGGGTTGGAACTAGATGATCTGTTATGGTCCCTTCCAACCCAAACCATTCTGCGATGCTATGTTTCTATGGAATTGTCATCTTTCCTCTGTGACTACCCCAGCTGCTATGCTGCAGCATATATCTGTTTTCTAGCTCCTGATTTCTAGCTCCCAATTTCTTTTATGGAAAATGGAAGGACCATACCTCCACCAGAGTGACGAAAAGTGTCCCTCTCCCCCACCTTTTAAGGACAGCTTGGGTGACTAGGACCCCTTCTGGAGGTGGAAGATGTGAGCTTGACTAGCTCTGGGTCAAGGAGGAAATGACCGGTCTCTATAGTCTGTGTGGATGCTAAAAAATTGGTAGAAAACAAGAAGAGGCAGCTACTTCTCTAGCCAAATCTTAAATTTCATTTTCACCTGTCACTGCATTCTGCATGAAGTTTTGTCATTTCCAAAGAAATTATATTTTGAAAATAAGATCTTCTTCAGGGAGTTAGGTGTCAATTTCTAGGCTCTGAGTAGGTGTCTGCATGGCTATCCGCTGAACTCCAAAGCCTGTCAAAGTTGACACATTGTGGGATGTGCACAGATTCAAAACATTGAGAGTTGAAGACCTTCGGGGCTGAAAATGGCAGCAGAAGTCACTGCTAACTAGGGGTCCCGTTTCCCTGCTTGTGCTCTCTGCCTGGGTTCTGTTTTCCTTGTTTACATCTGTTTAAGGATTTGGCTTTTTGTTAACAAGACTGATTTTTAAGTAGGAAGAAAGAAGAGATTTGGATTTTCTTTTGCCCAAAGGAAGGTTGAAAAGATAGCACGTGAGGAGGAATGTTCAAATGTCTTTCTCACACAGTCTACAGTGCTGTCATTCATACAGGCATCTTCAGCGAAGGCTGTTTCTCTCTGAGAACTACCCACAAATCTTGCGGCCTTCCGGGGAACTTGTCTTGTTTTGATGTGGGCTGAGCTAGCTAGATTTGATTTAGTTAAGTGAGTGCAATCTCTGACAAGAGCGTACTTTTTTCTTGACAGAGTTGGATAAATATAAGCAAATACTAGAAATGTCACTGTTGGGCTTGTCCACATGCTCCTCAGCCTCTACCAGCAATGCAGCTTAGTCAGCCCCTCAAACCAATACATCGCGGAACCCAACAGACCAAACGCCCTTCTCCAAAATTCCCCAAAGTCACTTCTAAAGTTTCATAGCACATGGGTCCATAAGATACTTTTTATCCCTCATTTTTTGGAATTTCAAAAATTAGTTTTAAAAGCCATTAATGAAGATGTGCTTAATGATCTACAGTATTCAGCAGAGGTTGTTCTCGTTCTCTTATCTCTGCTTTATCTCTAATGAATAAAACAATGCAGTTAATTTCAGTGGTTAGAGCTGCTGAGCCGACGGAGGATCATACAGGAAGCCTTGACAATAGCTCTGAGCTCTTTGGTAGCGGGGAAAAAAAGCCTTGTGGTTGAACTAAAGGCTTGGAATATTATTGGAATATATTATTTCTGATAACTATCAGAAAATGAGCAATCACTCATATGACAGGATCTGAAAAACACTGATAGTGTGCATATAGGAAGAACGTTGATCAGTGACGTATTTTTGTTAGACAATAGCCTTTTTATTTTGGTTTTCACATGCCTTGGAGAAACACTGACATATGCAAATCTTATCCTAGAAAATGTTCCTTAAAATGTTAAGACAATTTGTGAGTTATGAAGGAGCTGTGAACTCATGCTGTGTAAAATGTAAATTACTTGCACGGCAAAAAATGCAGTACAACTTAGAGGAAAGCATCCACAGTAAATGATGAAGTTTTATTTAAGGTTCCAGATTCTAAAATGCGGGATGTTTTCTTAACCAGTGTTATATCAATGTTCAAATAATTGTTTTTCCTGCCTCTTAACTGGTGTTTTAAGTTTATAGATACCACCAAACAGGAAAAAGTCACTTGCGTTTTTGAATTTAATATGATCTTGAAAAGCAGAGAAATGGCCTGAAGAAAGTAGGGTACAGTTCAATAAAGAAAAATGCAAAGTGCTGTACTTACACAGGAACTTATACAGACCCATGCAGCAGTTGCACAGAAGGCAGATCCACAACTTGTAAGAAATAATGAGCTGAACCCAAGTCAGTAGTATCTTACTGTTGCTTTGTGTTGTTTATTTATTAATTTGTTTTGCAATCTGGGTCGTCTACTTTGAAGAAAAGTTCTGCTGCCATCCCTTCCGTTAGTAAGGCCTCCCCTAGAATGCTGTGTTCAGTGTTGGACATCCCATTTCAAGAGAGGTACGAACCAGATGGAAAGAGCCCAGAGGAGAAAAGCAAGAATGATCAATGGTTAAAAAAGCCTCCTATGGCCTACAAGGAAAGCCTGAAGAAAGCCAGGTTGTTTACTCCCTAGCAGGCAAAGACAAGGCAAGGATACAGTTTTCAGATGTGCGGAAGGTAGCAGCAAAGAGGAAGGGAATAAATTATTCACCATATTCATTATGGATACAAGATATAATGGGATTAAACTGCAATAAGGGAGACTTAAATTAGACATTAGAAAGAACTTAATGGTTTGAAGAGTTAAGGACTGGAACAGATTGCTCAGGGACACCCAGAAATCTCCATCATTATCTAACCTTTCTTATTAATTTTCAAAGAGTTTTCAGTCAGTCAGCAGTGGTGTTCATCCTACAGTGGGCAGGAGGAGTGGGCAGCATCAGACCTCTCCTCCTTCCAGCCCTCCAAAGTTTTGCAGTACAAGACCAACTGGAATTTATTATGTATTCAAAATCACTCCTAAATTTATGTCATGAAGGAGTAAAACCTGAAGTGAAAAAGTTTGTTTCAACCAAATATTGTCCAATATTGATTTGCCCTTTTCTTATAACATAGCAACAGTCACACTTTACCTCATGAGGAGGGACAAGTCACATGCTTTTGCTCTGAAAATTAATAATATGGACTCTTGAATAAAACAATATGGAAATTATGTAACCTGGGTCTTAAAAGTGAAATGAAAAAAAAAGCTGACTCGAAGGAGTTGGTCATTTTCTGAAGTCTGGATCACAGATCTATGTTTTTTCCTAGCTCTATAAAGAAAAAGGCATCCTTCTGCTTTTACCATTTCATTTAGAAGTGTTTGACTTTTCTCACTTCTAACTTCTCAGTTCTTCTGCCTCTCCTCTCTTGAAAACAACCTGTGTCCAGTCCAATGTCTCCCAGCTTGCAGTCATATACTAATCACTAAATTTACTGGTTTTGTCTTGATTTGGATTGCTCTTGATTGTTGCAGCCTTGAAAATCCAAAGACATAGACAATACAAGGTAAGGAAGAACAGACAGTGTTTTTCATTGGATCAATTTATACGGCTGGAAAAAATGGAAACAAGCTTTTGGGCAGACATGACCTTTCTCAGAGTGAATCTGAAAAACTGTCTGTTTGCCCAACTATTCATTAAAAATGAATTGTTAGTAAACCTTATCTTGCTCTTGGTTGAGTATTCATTAGTCCTCTCTTCTTAAAATAACAGTCCCAGATTCCATTTGTCTCTCAGGACAAAATCCTTCCTCATCTTCCATCTCTTTTAGTAACTCTTAACTTACTGAAAAGTTACGTTCATCAAATAGATTTATCTCACTTTTATGCTCTTTTCAGTCATGTTTCTCTGTTTTGATCTTCACTGAATCTTCTTTTGTTTATATCTATAATAACTTTTTTTAGTCAAAGCTCTCCGTTGTCATCTTCCATAAAGCCTTCTGCTTTCCTTGTCCTCTCATGGCTTCTGCAACCATACCCCTTACTCTTTCTCCTGCTGCTTCTCTACTTTCTTAAACAAAGAACCCTCTCCATCTCTTCTCTAGCTTTACATGAAGGCTTTACAGGGGTTTGTCTGGCATTTTACAATCTCATCAGCAAAAGCAAAAATTCAGCTACTGCTTCTTACTGCCCCTTGGAGCCCACCTTCCTGCTTCATATTGATCTCCTTATGTCCAAACTGAATTCTCAGCTTGCCTCTTCATTGTATGTGTTTGGGTGCTTGGCCTTCAGCTCAAACACGTAAGAGCTAAAGGAAACAAGGAAACCACAGCTCCCTCTTTATTTTTTTTCTCTCTCTTTTTTTTTTTTTTTCTGTATAGAAAGCATTTTATTTTTATTCTTTGTGCACCTCAGAGCGCTTGAACCGGAGATGTGCATGTGTTTGGTTTGTTTGTTGGCGTGACCTTGCCTCAGATCCATGGCATTCCAGAAAAGTAGTTTGGTTGAGAGGGACCTAGGCTGCTGGAGCTGCTTTCTGCATTTGTCATGTTAATTTGGGGAAGATGGTTCAACAGAATAAAGCACAGGACTCTCACCTCTCCTTCCACAGTCCGCCTTGTTCTCTTTTGCATTCTGTTGCTTATGGCCTTACTCTAACACAAGGAATAATGTCCATAAAAGATCAGATCCTCCTTTCAGCACTCCAGAAAATGAGGCACTGAGATAAGAATTTTTCCTATGGGGTGCCAGGTCTTTATTGGACAAACTTCTAGAGGGAAGGATCTTGTCATCTTTCATTTGCAAAATACTAAGGAGAGATGTGTGTTCAGACCATGCAGAGTGATTCTCTTTTAGTCATTCAGGACAGGACTTCTCTCCTCCAATTTTAAGCATGTAGAGTTTTGAAGTTGACACCTTCTGATGTTCACCTGGAGACTGGTGTTCATCACTAATCTCTGCTGGTGCTGAGTTTTGCCTGTTGATTGCTAGAGTAGCTTAGTAAGTTAGGGCAGAGGAATCTCATCTTCTGTTTGCAGATGTAGACCCAGAACTGGTGGACCATGTGCTTGATACATCAAGTGAAGCAGGAATGCTGTTTCTCTTGCTACTCCTCTCCTGAACAACCTCTTACAGGTGTTGCATGTTTTGCCTGCTCTGGAGCTTCAAAGATTATCCTTAGCAGCCAGGAAAACATCCTCTTCCCATTTACGACAGTATTGGCAGCACACAAGTAGAGAGAAGCATGTTTTGGAAGTACCTGCTCTATTCCATCTCTCTGGAGAAGATTGCCGACTGTATCCTGGGCTGCATCAGAAGCAGCATGGCTAGCAGGTCAAGGGGGGTGATTCTGCTCCTCTACTATGCTCTTGTGAGACTCCACCTGGAGTACTGTGTCCAGCTCTGGAACCCTCAGCACAGGAAAGACATGGACCTGGGTCCAGAGCAGGAACACAAAAATGACCAGAGGGATGGAGTACCTCTCCTATGAAGACAGGCTGAAAGAGTTGGGGTTGTTCAGCCTGTAGAAGAGAAGGCTCTGGGGAGACCTTACTGTGGCTTTCCTGTACTTAAAGGTGGCCTACAGGAAAGACCAGGACAAACCTTTTAGCAGGACCTGTTGTGATAGGACAAAGGGTAATGGTTTTAAATGAAAAGAGAGGAGATTTAGACTAGATATAAAGAAGAAATTTTTTATGATGAGAGTGGTGAAACACTGGAACAGGTTGCCCAGAGAGGTGGTAGATGCCCCATCCCTGGAAACATTCGAGGTCAGGTTGGACGGGGCTCTGAGCAACCTGATCTAGTTGAAGATGTCCCTGCTCATCGCAGGGGAGGTTGGACTAGAAGACCTTTAAAGATCCCTTCCAACCCAAACTCTGCTATGATTCTATGGTTAATTTCTTAGTGATCTATTGCCTACTCATCAGAATGAACTGCTGCACTGTTTTAGAGAAGACCCATATGCTTTACTTAAACTTTTACTTTTACTTTACTTAAAAGATTAAGTAAAACTGAAGGTAAACATCCAGGTACAAATTCAGGTACTTTAAGTTTTGGAGCTTCTCATTACATATCCTGCTAAAGAGGTAGAATCAATTGTGTAAGGGTGGATTGGGGACTATGTGGAGTGCTGAGCAAAAAATTGCCATTTGAAGAGATTACTGTAAGTCAATGATTTCCACAATACTAAGCATCACACAAGTCAAGTGGGAAAATAAATGTGTCAATGTTTTATTTATGAAATGGTGGGTTTTTTGGATATTGTTTCAACTTATTCTTTAAGAGAAGAACATTTCTATTCTTATCTCTGTTGACTTCAGTGAGATTGCTTATATGTGTGGATTTAGTTTTACCTGATAGAAGATTTGCTTAATATTTATGATTTGGAGAGACTGAACCAGTCACAGGGAAAGGCAGGTTCTATGAAAACTGTTCTTCCCTGGAACTTGAAAGGATAATATGCCCTATTAGTTCTCGACTTTGAACTTTAGATCCTTTTCTACACACATTTTTGTTTTTGAAATTTAATGATTTCAAATTCAAGTTACGTATTTTATATTATATTTTGTGTGGTTCAGTTTTACAACACTTGAATGTGGCCTGGAGAAACACACTACTGAATTTGAACATGAAAAATAGAATCTATAATTAAAATATTTAATATTATTTAGAAAATGAAACATCAGGAGCAAATAAGATCTGCACTCTGGAATGTGCAATCCCATTGAAAAATGTACTACTAAATGTCAAATATTTCTAAAATATAAAAATAAAAGAATATAAAAATAGATTTAAAAAAGAGAAAGGCATGATTGAATCCTATTATTTGCATATTTGCAAATGATCTCATTGCCTAGAAAAGATAGATGAGGTGTCACATTTTATCAGCTACAGATTTTGTGAAATGTTTCAGTGGAACTTTGTTAACCTCTAAACTGCTATAAAAGAAGCCAGTCTTCTCAAAAGAAGCTACACCCTCACTATAAAGGGTGCACTGTCACCAGCCTTTCTACTCCTTACAGAGTCTATATAGGATAGTCTGTATAGTACCTCTGATGTGCTATAACATCACTACATATTTCAAGCTTAGCCACGTTTGTCCTGACATGAAAAGTGTCACTGCTGTGTCAGCAGGATCAGTAGCAGCATAATAAAGATGTGTGTTGAATTTTAAAGCAGATGGGCTTGTATTTGGAGCAACCTTTTTTGAACCTAAAGGTAAAATTATACATTTAGTGTTTACAAGTGCTTCAAGAAAAATGCATTATTTAACTCATGATCAAAATTATTTGGAGGTAAATTTCAGGCAGGGTCATTACTCCAAATCTGAGATTTTTAAGGAAATAAAGATATCTCCATCATACACTGGAGGCAATCTCAGGGTGATACCCTTGTCCACTGAAATCTCTAGTGGGCTTTGCCTGACTGTAGTAACCACTGGGTTAGACCATTGTGCTGGTATAGCTCTACCAGCTTGGATAAATTGCTTTTGGCTCAGGATTTTGTTCTCATAGAGAGGGGTTCAGGTCCTGAGCGTGTATTATTTATAAGCATGCTTAGTTGAAAATGAACTGTAATGCCCGGGGTTAGCTCTGTAATACCCATCTGGAAAAAATGCATACTATGTCCTCTGTCCAGGAAATCAAATTATTTAGAGCATTTAGTGAAGTAGGGAAGAAGACGATAACATTACCCTATGCATATTTTGTTTTTTTCAGGAGCGTCTGCAAACTTGAAATGATGCTTCATTTAAATTGTGACTTCCCATATGCCACCATATTGAAGTCATCATTGCAGAAGAGAAACATGTCAGAGGTACCAGAGGTCCAAGTTTTTTTAGGAGCATAGTATGGACATAAGTTAACTGCAGTTCATTTAACATCTGGCTAGTGTCGGGTGTTGCCAAGCTGTGCCTTTCCCACTGGCATAATAATATTTTACAGCATAGAGCAGTTGGCAAGATCTCAAGCTTTGCTTTTCTACAGCAGGACTCGTGGGCAAAATGACATAAATATATGAAATTTTGTCAAATTTCTGCTACATTCTTTTCATATTCTCAAATATTATAAAGAAATTTGTTATTATAAAATGTTCCTCACTGCAGTTGAAAATACTAAGTATGCCATTGTTTGCAGCCCTCGTGCATACAAGTATAATTGTATATGTAATTTAATGACGTGACTGAATGGTATTTTCTTCACATGGTTTCTGCTTGGTTGAGTGTGCCGTATTTGGCTCAGTCAGCAGCTGTTGAGTTTTGGTTTTCTCTTGTTGTTCACTGTGTGCTCCCATGCCTTATTTACTGCACACTGTTCAAACCCATTCTGAATACATAATCATTTTCCTCCTGGATTCTCTCTATTGCTCTTGAATATCTGTCTGTTCACAAGTATTAATTAATTTATTATCCCAGAATATTCCCGAGGTGAGGGGATGCTATCATACCTATTTTGCATATAAGTGAAGAGGCACAGTGAAATTACATACTCATTTGGATAGTCAATTTGAGATGCAAATGATATTTACAGTCTTAAGGAACAACCTCATATCAGATTATGAAAATCTTCATATGTAAGTATTACTGTATCTGAATATGAATTCTGGTATAAGAATCTTTTGTTTAGGTCCCAGCTCTGCTGTTCTCGAGAGACTTTTTTTTCCTTCTTACCATAGGGGAAAAAATACATAGTTTCACCCAGCTCTGCTTCAAGCCCCGAGGTCTGTTTTCAGACTTTTTTCTTTTACAGTAAGAAATCAATAGCAGTGGTAAATTGTCACCCATTTGTGAGGAAAGGGTAAAAGTATTTTCTGACACTAAGGTGGTGCTAAGTGAGACCTGGCAACATTTTGTTCCATCTCATGTTGTAAAGGGGCTGTGCTGTAGTTGAATACAACTTATCTCCATTTTAGTCTTGTCTCTTTGGTACTGAGACACTGACGCGCTGTAATCATTCCCTTTGCTAAATATGCCTGGTACCTGGATATTTTCACTGGTTCTCCCCTGCCTTCCTGCTTTGAGATATCTGTTCAACCCATTGCGTCCTTTCTTCCTACCTCTTCTAGCAGTCTTTCTCCTCAAACTTAACTTCTAATTATCCTGTCTGCCCCACAACTTGTCTTCATTAATCCCTAATCTCCATTCCCTTCCTCACACCTGACTTTTTGCCCTGTTCTATTTGCCTTCTCACTAGTCAGGCCTGAAGCTTGATCGGACATACCCGAAACTTGGTACAACAAATTCAGGTCCTGCTTTCCTCCACCTGTGCTTCCCAAAACCCTCTACACGAGACTGGTCCATGTCCTCAAATTCGCCAATTTGAATTGGGCAAATTCCTCTTCCAGAGTTTCAGAGCACAGCATGGAAGCAGAGGAAAGCAGATGAGATGCTGCATACTCTGAATTCAGTGTCATGGACGAGGTCTTTAATCCTCTAATCATCTGTGTGATGGAGGATGCTGAGTGGAAACTGGATCACTTGGAAAGTTTGCAGCTAATACCAAGAAGATTATGTTGCATGTATTCAGAGAGTTTTCCTTTTCCAAAGAGTTACAATTTGACTATATGAGGGTGTATTTGCACAAGAATAAAGTACTGGAATTTTATAGAGTAAATGTCACCTGATCTTTTTGGATTATAAGCAAAACAACCTTTTTCCACCCTCCCTTTATATGGAAACAGCCCCAATGATTCTGGCTGAAGTCTTTCAGAAAATCAATTAACATTCGCTAGATCCTGAATTTTTGGTCATTTCAATCTAAAAAAGCAAAAGAGATTGCACTTTGTGGTTAGGTGGTGTTTTTTGATTATTTACAGATGGAAGGAACACTGTTTCTCTATATACTATATATAGAAGTACATATACCTATAGTATATATACTATATACACTTTCTATATATATTCTATACTGTGACTTTTCCAAGGTGGTGCAAGGCATTTTCCTGGCTATGAATAAACCCCCTGCCCTGCAGTTCCTGTGCTCTAACCTCAGGAATCCTCCCCTGAACAGACTGGGTGCTCCTTGCTGAGGCAGGACTCATGCCCATGCTTCTGACATTCGTGCTCTGGGATCTGCAGGAAGTTCCAAATTATAATCTTGTAGCTTTTTAATAAATATTGTATAAAGTGACAAATTATTCAGAATCAGAGAAGGAAAATTGCTCCCTCTTGTTCTCTTAATGTCATTTTTTCTAGAGTTTTTTTTGTGTGTTTCCAAATCACTGACTTGCACTTCCATTTATATTCACATGCTTATGGGCTTTATTCTTCTGTCTTTCCCTGACTGCAGCCACATGACAGCATAACGATAGTGAGAAAGCCTGTAGGTTTTCTTACCAAACTGCTGCAAACCAGTTAATAGATTGGAATAAGTGACTAACCTTCCTTATGTAAGACGATGAACATAGATTATTTATAGAGGCTGCTGTCTCTACATTTGTTTACTGTCACATGGAATGTGTGTCTGTCTTCCACGTGTCTCTGTCAAAACTCCTTGGAAAAAATCAACCTACCACCAAATGCTAAGAACTCACTGGTCCCGTTGTGTGTTGTAGTTGACAAGGATGAAAAATGACATTCTTATAATAAAAAAAAATTAGAATGATTAATTGTGTATATATATATAATTATCATGCTCATATGTTTACATCTAACTCATGCCAAAGGAAATCATTAAATACCAAATTACTGTAATGTAAGTTAAGGCTTTATTTCAGCATTTCCTAATAATCCTTTGCATTCCTGGGACAGGATTTATTTAAAATGGGTAGCTAGAATATCCTTCCAAAAGGGAGAAGCAGTCATGCAAGGTAAAATTTGCTTTCCCCTGTGTATCTGCTGTAACTGACCTTTGTGTGAAAGAAGTATGCAGTCAAAATGCTCCTACCCTGAACCAAGCATATTTGGGCAGGAGTACAAGATCCTTCCAGTCTGCTCTCCTCATCCTCTTGTATTTCTTAGAGAAAGAGTAATCATCTTTACTACACTCCATACTGGAAACTTAGGATCTCTGCAACTGCAGGGCTCTTCTGGACTACGCTGCAGGGGCCAGAGTGTCCCTTGCCAAGATCTCCACAGCTCTTGGGAGCAGCCCTTCTTGCTCCAGCCAAGCCCAGGATGTAATGGGAGCTGGTGGCCAACCGCTACTCTTTCTTGTTCTCATCTGGTGTTCCTCACGCTCCACTGGTGCTACAGCTCTGTGCATATCAGGGTGCCTGGGCCTGTCAGGAGCCAGTGTTATTTGAGCGACAGAGTTTAACTCACAAGTGATGGGAAGAGGTCTTATCCAGAAAATGTTTCTGAAAATGCCTGCCAACATCTCATTTGCCACACAGCCTATCACCTCTTAGTCCCTGCCTGCTGCCAGGGATGAGCTGCACAGAGGAGAATTTTTCTTCTCCTGACTCCCCTCTGATATCCCTGACCACAATACAGAATAGAAGGAAGAATGATGTGAGCAGAGAATGTGACCAAGGAAAGGCCTGCTAGGGAGCACAATGGTTTTTGTTTCTGATTAACTCCATGATGTTACAAGACTCCAAGTCAAACCAGTCTTGTGTGGTATGTGGTCTGGGTGCTCTGTTCAGCTACATCCGTTTCTGATGGGTTCATAAGTCTGTCTAAGGTGTAGGTGGCTGGCTGTTTGGTAGCCTTAAGGCATAACTGAGTAACACCCAACTCTTTTCTTATTGGGAGTCCAACATGATAAAGAATATGGTGTTGAAAGAAGGAAAAAAGTGGGAAAAAAATGGTATGGAATACATTGGCTTGGTCTCAGTGAAAAAACTGGGAAGGAAAAGTAAACAGTGTTACAAAAAATGTAAGCCCAGCTGGAAGGAACTAATGGACTTTCCTGCAAACATGGCTCTAATTGCTTCTTCCTTCAATGACAAAGAAATATGTGAAGCCTGGAAGGAATGGGACAAATAGAAAGGGAAGCAATTCTGAGGGTTAGCTACCCTGGTGAAAGGAAGAGGATCCCAAGGGAGCCAGAATGTTCAGCATTTTAAGTTCACTGCACAGACTGGTCTGTCACTCAGCAAGTGAGAAGAGTGAGCAAAATTTTCCTGAGCTCTGAGATAGGCCAGAGAAAGCTTTGCATTCCCATCCCTTCTGATTTACGTTTCCCATTTACTTGACAAGCAGACTGTTAATAGCATTGATTTTATTTTTTTCTTAATGTCAGCTGAAAAGATTTCTGTAGGAAGAAAATGGAGAACTAAAAACAGGACTATGTTTTTATCTGCATTGTCTGATGGATGTGTTTTCAGTTGTTCTTAGGTATACAGGTATTTTAGTTCATGTTTGTATAAAAATGAATGAACCATCACATGATCGCGTGGAAAACTGTATGTGGCATTAAGAAATAAGTTATAATTGTGTGTCACCACTTATAAATGGTCTTTAAGAACTGACAATTCCTATCAGTGAAAAATTGTCCTAGACTTTGTATTGGAACATGTGAACCCTGAAGGAACCATTGCAGACAGACTCATTAGCAAATGCTCATTTCTTTAAACTACAGGCAGAATATGTTGACAGTGAAACTTAATTTCCAAGAATGTATTTGGTTTAGAATTACTGAACCAAACACTGGGAGACTTTTACAGGGAAGTACATGGTCACACCATCTTTCTTATTTTAATGGGGCCATTAATCATCATCCTACAAACCCAGAGCTTAACAAGAACAGTTCTGGTTTTTCAAATGTGCATAGATTTTGAACTATAGCTATTTCATCATTCTTCTCTCCAAATGTGTCATTAATATTTTCCTCTCTATCTCCCACTGTCAAGTCTAACAAGTAAGTGCATGTAAACTTACAAGGCACCACGTGTGTGATTGAGTAGCAGTACTGAGTTATACTAACTATTTGCAGTAAAAGTAACCCTGAAATAATGTAATTAAAAATATGTGATTGTCTGTTTCTTTGTTGGTAGCATAGTATGTCTTTAGACGGAAAACCATCAAAGAATATAAAAGCCTATATGCGACTATGTGTGCTAGTTGAATTGATCAGTCTGGCAGCTGTAGGATTACTCAGAGTTACACCTGAATAACCTTTTGAACTGAACAAACTTTGCTTGACAAACCTGATCTCCTTCTATGACAAAGTGACCCACTTGGTGGATGAAGGAAAGGCTGTGGATGTTGTTTACCTGGACTTAAGTAATGTCCTTGATACAGTCTCCCACAGTATCCTCCTGGAGAACCTGGCTGCCCATGGCTTGGATGGGAATACCCTCCGCTGGGTTAAAAACTGGCTGGAGGGCCGGGTCCAGAGAGGGGTGGTTAATGGAGTTAAATCCAGTTGGTGGCCGGTCATGAGTGGTGTCCCACAGGGCTTGGTACTGGGGCCAATTCTCTTTAACATCTTTATCAATGATCTGGACGAGGGGATGGAGTGCACCCTCAGTAAGTTCGCAGACGACACCAAGCTGGGTGGCAGTGTTGACCTGCTGGAGGGTAGAGAGGCTCTGCAGAGGGATCTGGATCGATGGGCTGAGACCAATGGGATGAGTTTCAGTAAGGCCAAGTGCTGGGTCCTGCACATGGGTCACAACAACCCAATGCAGCGCTACAGGCTGGGGGAAGAATGGCTGGAGAGCTGCCTGGCAGAAAAGGACCTTGGGGTGTTGGTTGACTGTCAGCTGAACATGAGCCAGCAGTGTGCCCAGGTGGCCAAGAAGGCCAACAGCATCCTGGCCTGTATCAGGAACAGTGTGGTGAGTAGGGCCCGAGAGGTGATCATCCCCCAGTACTCGTCACTGGTGAGGCCCCAGCTCGAGTACTGTGTCCAGTTTTGGGCCCCTTACCACAAAAAAGACATTGAGGTGCTGGAGCAGGGCCAGAGGAGGGCAACGAAGCTGGTGAGGGGTCTGGAGAGTAAGTCTTATGAGGAGAGGCTGAGGGAGCTGGGGTTGTTCAGTCTGGAGGAGGCTGAGAGGAGACCTTATCATGCTCTAAAACTACCTGAAGGGGGAGTGTAGAGAAGCGGGGGTCGGTCTTGTCTCCCAAGTTACAGGAGATAGGATGAGAGGAAATGGCCTCAAGTTGCACCAGGGGAGGTTCAGATTGGATATTAGGAAACATTTCTTTACTGAAAGGGTTATCCAGCATTGGGATGGGCTGCCCAGGGAGGTGGTTGAGGCACCATCCCTGGAGGTGTTCAAAAGATGGGTTGACATGGTCCTCAGAAATATGGTTTTATGTTTTTTTTTTCTTATTTCTTATTTATTTTTTTGTCAGAGTTAGGTTGATGGTTAGACTAGATGATCTTTAAGGTCCCTTCCAACCTAGCCGGTTCTATGATTCTATAAAGCCTGAAATCTTAAGGTGTAGATTTGGATAAGACCTTCTGCAGGTGTGGAGGATCCAGGCCCAATACGGTACTGTGAAGGACCGATGGCACTAAGGAAGCTCTGCAGAACCACCTTATTTTAGGAAATAGCTGCTGAAATTAAATACTTGCAGCTGTGACTGTCCTTTTAATTGGGATTGTCATTCACATCCAGAGCTAATATTAAACTTACTACAGGTGAGATTTTAAAGGAATTCTTCATTTGAAATAAAGACTATTTATAATACCAGAGATATGACAAATAATATTAACTTGCATGAGTATTATTAAAGTCTACAGTGATAATGAAAGCTGATTTTCTATTTTCTCTGTGGTTTGCATTGCATGTCCTTTAATGGGAGAGATCTGTGTTTTGGAGTCACATTGCTGCCAAAGTAGTCTGACATTTATTGGATGATTTTTCAAAGGGACAGAAAACCAGAACAGTAAAGAGATGGGAAAGTCAGTGGGAGCTGGAGTCAGGGTCTTTGAAAATGTTCTCTTTGATTGTTTTATAGGTAATGTGTAAATACTGTCCGAGAAGTTCAGTCTATTGTTTAAGAAGTTAATATTTTGTCTTTGCCCATTAGCAAATATTTGACTCATACAATCCAAATCATTAAAAGTGTGCTTTGAGCATGAACACATGTGGAACTAATTTTTGTCTGGTGTCCTTATCATGTGGTAGATTTTTGACGATTAGGAGGCATTGAATGAGTCACTTCATAATGCAAGGTTAAATAAGGATGACCTTTATTAGGGTTTATTCTGCCTTGAAGGGAAGGAGGTCAAAACATGGATTTTTCTCCATTGCTCTGTAAATTCACCTTAATTTTGACCTGCAGCAGTAGCCTCTAGTTAGGCAATAGGGAATTTTAGTTTTATACTTAATTAGTTTTTAGTCATCCTTTGACGTTGGATGCTGGCCTTATTGCTTTTGTCGTAATTTGTGGTATTTGTCAGATACATGTCAAATTGAAGTTGATTTGAATTAAAGGCTACCAAAGGCCACCAAACTCACGTCAATTATAAGCAATAAATCCAAAGATGGGATAGTATTAGTGGTTTATCTTTTTGTAACTAGATTTTTTTCCCAAAAGCAAACATGCTTCATATCTATTGCAGATGGTTTGTGTTGCCTTTACTGTTAGTTCATTTTTTGGTCATAGTTATTTGACACAACTTCACTGACCCCGTGGAGCTGTGTTTGCTTATAGCAATGGATCTTCCAACTCTAACAGGAAAGTTTGATACTTTCACCTTGCAGATTAGATTTTCTTTCTCTCTTCTGCAGATAAATACTCCATAACACTTCTGAAAAGAGAAAATCAAGGAGGAGATCAGTGAACTGAGCAGAGGTGGGTGTTGGACAGCAGAAGCAGCACTTCCACAGAGCTATGGCAAGGTATTAGAGAGCAGTTAAATACCAGCCTCCTGTTATCCACCCCAGTCAGCCCTTGCCTCTGGGGGCAAAAAGTGGTGGCATAGCATTTCATACTCAATTTGAAGAGCTTAAGGAGGATCAAGGACCAGGATGGCAAGGCTGAAGGTGACTACAAAGTGCCTCTGATGAATCTGGTGTCAGTACTGAGCAACTTAATGGATACAGTGACACTGAAGCTGATGAAAGGCAGCATCAGGAAGAACAATAACAAAGAGATGTAAAAAAGCATAGTGGGAATGGGAAGGGAGGATGACGAGGTATAACCAGCCCTGAGGAACAGTTTCACTGTCTGCCCTGTGGCACCATTTAGCAATCAGGATGCCCTGACACAGGATAGGAGTAGAGGCAGGTGTCCCCAGGATGGTCTCTGGGAAGCGGATGGAGGGTGTATGATTCAATGGAAACCCAAGGGGGGAAGATGGGGCCATTCAGTCAATTTGTGAGGATATTTGTGGACTGGATTGGAGAGAAGAGGACTATTAAGAGAGAACAAATGGAGAAGAAAAGTGCAGGGCTGGCTCCCTTATGAGCGGAGTGGGTCACTGAGGGTGGCGGAATTACTAGAGATGGACAGATAATGTTTGTTTTGGCTTGCTGAAGTCAGTAGGCCATACACTTTGATAAAAGTTGCATGACATTTTAATACAAGCACAAAGCTAACTGAAATTACATGGAGTTCAACAGCTGAAAACAAAATAATTTTTCAGTCCTTCTGGGAGGAATAAATCAAACCCAAATAAATGTGGCAGTTTCCTAATGCAAAGGAAAGAATAGGTCAGTATGATTTCTAAACATCCAAAGCATCCTCTGACCAAAGCATCAAGCCATTAAAATAATGGGCCCTCAATGGAATGTAAACATGCCAAGCTTCCGTGATATTTGTAGATGGTTTAGTTTAATGTGTATATGTATTCCCTTTTTTTAATAGAAATGTAAAAGAGATGGAGGTAAAGAATGACTTTAAAGTAAATGCTTTTATTGCTAGAAGAGTATAGGATTTATTCAATTAAGAAAGATATTTAAAATTATATTTACAGTTATAAGGCAGTTGCTGAAGAAAATATTTTGTAGCTTCCTAAAAACTTCACAAAACATCACACTTTCTTCCCTTATCAATTCTACAATCTGTCATTCCCTGGGAAATGTCAGGTTTTGGGGGCAGCTTTTCTAGCAGCTTGTGTAATAGGGAAAATAACCTGAAATACGTTAAAACATTTGTGGCCATTAGTATTACAAGCTGTTATTTGTGGGAAATGTTTCTAGAGGAAAAATTTCTCAAGCAGTTCAGTGCTCGTGTTTCAGTTCAGCCAAATGGCAAAAGAAACAGGGGTTTGATATGTAACTCTGCATTGTGGTCACAAGCAACACTTGCGTTTGCAATCAAGGAGCTAAATGTCAGCACTCTGCTTTTTGTTCAGATATGAACGCAGAGGTCCTGGTGAGGGCTTTTTGGAGATGTGACCTACATGTCTAGCGTGTTACCGATAATACATTTTTAAAGACAGAAAGGTAAAGGAGAAATTGAGATTCAGACCTTGCTATAGCAGTTAAAGCAAAGTGGCTTCTGGGAAAAGGGTCATGGCTTCAGGAGTTGCTTCACTGCAAACTTATGCCTCCTGCCTGTAAAGACTTATGTAGATAGTTAACAGAGGATTGGTAAAAGTACAATATATCCTAGAGTAAAGAAAAAACCCAACCTCCCGAACAAGCAAACCCTTCTTTCTTTAATGTTGACCCTTTTTTCTTTGCTAAGGTGAACACTGAAGAGTATTGCGTTTCACTTCTCTTTTCTCTCCTTCTTCCTCTAAAAAGAAATTGAAAAGAAAAGGAGACAGGTTATATTTTCATGTGGAAAAAAACTCCGGAAAATTTAGAGCAGATTTTTTTTCCTCTAAAGTATTTCCATTCAGTTTTACTTACTTTGGCCAGGTATTTGTCTCCTTGAATTATGCAGAGTGTTAGGGTTGTATGTAAATATTTGAAAGGTTGGAGATATACTCATTGTCTTAAATTGCTGTTGGACCAACTGGATATCAGAGCGTGAGCCTTTAGACCATTGCTTGTTATGAGAAAATTTATACTAAACAAAGCTTTCCAATAGAGCCTCTCAGCTTTGTTATTACCTTGATTATCCACTTGCATTTTCCCCAAATTTCAGTTTTACTCTGTCTTTTTTCTAGACGTGTTTTGACATTGACAGGCTTTCTGTATTCCTGATCTTTTAATTCTGACCTACTCAGGGCTTTCATTAATCTATTCCATGACCAGATGACATATCCTACATCTCCCAAGTCAATGGTTATAACTGTTGTAAAAAATCATCAATTTTATCCTCTTGCCCAATCCCTGATAGTCTAGTCCTGCAGTCTTACACTAAGTTTTAACATTTTCCACATTTTCTACCTATGTTTTCTTTATTTTTTTTCCCTTTTTTTTTTCCTTTTCATTACCAGGTATTGCAAATATCCCTGTCTCTAGCATGTCTAGCCAGCATCATCACACATCGCATCCCTTTTCATTAAATTAGGGAACTAAGAAACTAAGGACTGAGGAAATAAGACTGATTTAAATGACTAACACATTGTGTAATGCTTTTATCTAGTTATGTGCATGCTGGAGTTAGATCTGACAGCAACTACATGTTCTCAGGTTATCGTATGTATGAGTTGAACCTGATCTGCTCTGCATACTTTGTCTCTGCCTTCAAAAGTTGATTGTTACTGACTGTAATGGGCTGGGAAGTTCTCACTGGTTGGAATGCTCAAAAAAAAAGCACAATGTCTCCAGCCACTGAATATGTAAAGAAAATTTGTGATCCTTTAAAACCAAGGATTCAACAACTTGCTTTAATGATTTTTTCCACTCCGTGCACCAGAACTAATAGAATGTGCAAGTAAGTGAATTTTGTTTTCTTTCTGTCTTGTTGGGACTGACTTGTTGAGAATATCTGCAGAACGATGACTACTTTATCGAAGCACCGATATGAGAAACCAATATATATGAGATTTTCTAGCTCATTATGATTAGGTATAGAAACACATCCTAGGGGAGCTCAGAGGCTGAATCTATTAATGAGGGGGGTGGGAGTGCCTCTAAACTAAAGATTCAAAGAGAAAAGTTTCCAGATTTCTTCCTGCAGCCAGAGTAGGTTCAAGTGGTAGCTGTTGTAGCAGTATTTCTGAAACAAATTAAATGCTTAGTCAGCAAAACTAAAATTCCTTACTAGGAGGAAATCTCTCAATACAACTATGATATAGTAGTCAATTTTTTGTAGTTCTTTGCATGACATTCTGTGCAAGAAATTCTAGGAGATGTACATTATGGAAATATAATGGAAATTAAATGTATCATCAACTTAACCTACCTAAAACAATATATCTGCATCTGTGTGGGAGAAAGAGATGTGGAAATGCTGGAGCTAAGGATTGAAGACAGGCTGGTCTCAGGACCATCACTGAAAAAGTTGCTGGGAAGTTTCTGTACTGGTGTCAGAGAAAGTTATCAAGCGTTGGACACACACAGGGCTATGTGACTGTTAAAGCAGCCAGGCTTTCTGAGGGTGCTGTGGATACAAAAAGTACCACAAAGACGTGATGTTGGTTTGGGAGATGGTACCTCAGGCTACCGATAATGTCAAGAAGTTTGTGTGTTTTCACTGCTTAAAATATAGAAGATTAATTAGTGAGTTTGACATTACAATGCAGTGGAAGAAGCTCTTTCCTGCAAACAAGGACCACTTCTAAGCACTTGGGAAACTTTTCATGGAAATGTAATGAAGATTGGACACAACTGCTACCTTGTATCTCTTTTTAGAAAACCTCTAGCATAGCATAGTTATTCCTTAAATCAGCTCCTCTGTTTGATTTTTAAGGCTTTTTATTTCATTTCCTCCGGCCACAAACTGCAGCCTATTGACAATTTTAAACGGATTTTCTGCCACACGATGGCACTGCAATCCTGAAGATAACAACGAAGGATGGTGTCAAACTTTATTTTCTCTTTTCAGACGTAAAATCTCAGAACAACCGCACAAAATAACTCTTTGAAAAGACTGTTCCCAACAGCCTGTAGAGTTTAAGGAAAAAGGGCTTGATAGTTGTTTTAACTGTTATAATTCACAGTTATGGCCAAAATAATTCCCCCCATGCCTGAACATGCACGACTGCTGTTTAATTATTGGGCACATAAAAACGGTTCCATTAAATAGATTTGTACAGCAAATGGGGGATTTTGTGGTGATGCCCTTTATATGTATCCCAGATGGCTGCAATATATGGATGGCTTATTATAGTACATTTCTTTTGCGTGTACCTAAATGCAATCTCCTGCTGCCTGGAAGAAAGTTGGATCTCAAGAGTGTGTCTGAGTGCTTTGGAGAAACAAGATCCTAGACCACTTTCTACCTCGACATCTGGCACTTCCTTAGCTTCCCCAACCTCCCTGACGCAGTGTAAAATTAACTGCAAGAGCATTGTTGGGTTTTATTTTTCTTTTGTCAATTGCCCAGAAATTTCCATTTAGGTACCATCTGGGATAAATTCTGTCAAGAAACGAAGAATCCCAGTTCAGAGAAATAATCAAAGAAGGCAAGGTAGGAAAATAAGACGAACCAAGGGCCACAGTTCACTCCTCCAAGTGCTTCCTTCATAGACCTGAGGTAAGCTGTATGATTTGGAAAGTTCCTTGAAGGAATTTTCCACTCTTTTTATGTACAGCCAAAGGCACTCAAAGATAACTCAAAAAGATTGACTTAAAAACTTGCTTTGTTGTTAAGGATTTAAAACACAATGCCTGACCTCAGTATATAATCAGTATGTAATAAAGGCAATTAAGGAGACACAAATTTGTCTTATTAAATATTCTAAGATATGCCAAATTATCTCATTTTTATTGTTGCGTTGACTTGCAAAGGTTGCTTTAGGTAAGACAGGGTTAAAGCCTGGGCTTGGCACTCAAAAGCAGCTGAGCACAATTCTGCTCACTGCCATGATTCTGCGTGACCTTGGAGTCAAGGAGATGCAGAGAAGAACAAGGAGAGTAGTTTTTCTCTCGATGTTTCATTCCTCATCTCTGAAAACAGAATTACAATTCATCCCTGCTTCCTCATCTGGATATCCCACCTGTGCTTGAACATAAATGCTTAAAATGCTTCTGTTTCTCTGCATTTGCAAAATGTACTTGACTAAACTGTATCGTCCAGCTACTACTGTGATACAGCTGATTAAATGCACTATGTAAGAATTACACTTGGGTATGACTTGGCAATCTTGTCAGATGAGACATTTTTCTCATGTATTTATTATACCAGTTCAGTGTTATATACTGTCCTTACTTAGGTGCTTGCTAATATGGAGATTATTTTTTTCCCCCTGAGAGTACTTCAACTCACCATTTTTCTCTAACAACACCACATTTCTCTGGCAGTATAAAGTGTTACAAACAGGCTTTTTATTTAGCTGAATTACTATCAACAGTCAGGACAGGTGTAAGTGAGGTTAACACGAGCTGCAGTGACACATTCACGGAGGATTGCAGTCTACTACATGCTCTATAATTGATAAAACAGTTCAGCTTTTGGGGAATTGCTTTCATAAAGTTTATCTTTGTTCATAAAAATAATGCACTGTTGATGCATGAGAGCCACAATTTTGCCAACTTTAAACCTCTCCAGGCAAACAGGCCACAAAGCTTACTTCAGTTGGCTGGCAAAGACTGGACGCTACAGTCCCTGCCCCATTGTCTGCCCCTATCTCCTTGACACATGTCCTACAGTTGCTTCTGGATCCACTGAAGATAGAATCATAGACTCATAGAATGGTTTGGGTTGGAAGGGACCTTAAAGTTCTGTGAGTTCCAACCCCCCTGCCATGGGCAGGGACACCTCCCACTAGACCAGGTTGCCCAAAGCCCCATCCAGCCTGGCCTTGAACACCTCCAGGGATGGGGCATCCACAGCTTCTCTGGGCAACCTGTTCCAGTGTCTCACCACCCTCACAGTAAGGAATTTCTTTCTAGTATCAAATCTAAATCTCCCCTATTTTATTTTAAAACCATTACTATCACTTCATTCCCTGATAAATAAGTTGAAGTAAAGATATGTTCAGGTAAACCGTAGCTGCTGCTGTAGACCAACCCTGGCAAAGAAGGCAGCTAGCAGTGACCCATTAATGGCAGAATAATCATACAGTTTGCAGGTTGGAGGCTGTGTGCTGGGATGAGTTGCTTTGGTCATGCCTTTCTGGGGACCTCATACCACAACAGGAGATGGATGGGATACAGGGCGGCCAAGCCTCAGAAGGTGCAACCACCCAGTGCCACCTCCAGAACAAGGTATTTGCTTTGGGACAGCTGCTAGGGAGCATCCAAGGAGGCTCAGGAAGGAGGAGGGATGTGAGTGCTTGACATGCTTGCTTGCTTGGTTGGTTGCAGGCTGACCACCTCCACCTTAAGGAAATTGCCAAGTTGGGAATGGTTTGTAAATAGAAACTGAAAATTCGCAGGCTTCAAGTAATAAATTATGCCCCTTTTTTCTTAACAGTCCCCTTGTCCCCCTGTTTTGCAATGTATGAGCATGAGCATGAATGCATGAGACCTAGTTGGAAAGAGCTGAGTTAGTGTCAAGAACACCTACACTTGTTAATGAAGCATGAAATAAAACTGTGTATTGTAGCAAAAGAAAATTAATATTGGCCATGAAACTTTTTGTTTTATAAATTGGAATAAGTGTAGCTGGTGCAGCATATCACTTTTAATAGATTACTTTGCTTCAGTAATCTTAGAGAACTGACTCTTCAGTATATCTATGGCCTGTAGCACTACGTACCACTTAAGCCTGCTTGATTATAAAAGACAATTTTAAGCAATTTTTATGATCAAGCTAAAGTCTGTTTGAAATTCTCCATACTGAGATTATAGCCTCTCAGCAAAATTATTTTAACAGTTCCGCCTAAAGCGATCCAGACGTTCATTGAGAAAGAGATTGTTTTGCCCAGCAGCCTAGGGAAGGAGGCCAGAGACTCGGGAGGAAGCAAGGACGTGATGAAAAGTTTGGATTACTCTAATTTGAAGACTGAGACTGGGTATTATGTGGCAGGAAGAGACTGGATAGAAATTGAAGGGACGAAAGGACTCTTCTGGAAGGAGAATTAGCACTGAGATAAGAAACTCAAGATGTGGAAATACAGATTTTCTATAAAAGAAAACTGAATGGAAAGGAAAGAGACTGATAAAGAATCTCAAGAGCAAATTAGAAAGAGCTACAGAAATAGCAAAAGCATTTGCACTTGTTAGTGAAGAGCTGGGGAAGAAATAGTCTGAGCATAAGGACAGGAAAGAAACCACTCAGAAGCAAGTTTGGAGGAAATGGTCACGAAGGTCACATATCCCTCTCTGCTGGAAAGGGAACCCTAAGATTTACAGCAAACGTCTTTAGACTATGTGTAAATGTCATCTGAAACTTGTTACTAATTTTATAATATACAGATTTTTGTTGCACAATATTAATTTCTCTCTGCTGCTTTTTTTAAAAACAAGAACATAAATACCATACTCCAAAGGAGAGGTTTCTCAGATTAGAGAAGGAATTATTAATCAGGGAGGGAGAAATACATACACACAGATGAGGTCTAATGCCCGATTTCCTGCACACTCTGAACGCTTCTTGGACAGCAATTATTCCTTTCCATTTTAGCTTTTTTAAACACATCAGAACATCCCACACGTGCAAAGCGGTCTTCACAAAAGTCCCATGAGACATGTGTATGTGGATTAAGCAGGACCATTTTCCTCAGATGAAGACTTTAAGCCTGAAAATTTAAAGGCAAATGTACTCACTGGTTCTGTGGTATTTAGGAACTAGTTTTCAGAGCACAAGTTCTTATCATAGCACTCTGGCAGGTCCCACTCCAGAATTTGCCTTATGGGTCTAGGGCATCAAGAAGTTCCCCAATGACCCCAGTTTTTATTTAGCTCACTTCATAAAACATAGTCCTGCCCTACCAGAACTGGAAACCTTGCTCTTTGGTGAGCCCACACATCATCATACCTGACAGAAAAGGGAAACTTGGGATCCAAGCTCCAGGGATCTGATGTATGAGGTTGGTTGCTCATGGTCTTTCCTCCCTTCATCTTTGTAGCTCTCTCTGTGGTTTCCTCACTCTCTGCAGGTACTCTGACTTTCCTGTTCCTGAAGTATTAGTTGCTTCAAATCACTGCAAGATGGTGTTAGTTCTGTTTTCTCAGGATTATTCCCCCTTTCTGACATTTCCTTCTACAGGATTTGTTGGATGCATGGAGCAGTGCATGTTGCATATGAACTGCCCATGGATGCTTGGCAGCACTTCACACCTCCTCAACCAACCCATAGTTCCTTGTCAGGCACTCGAATCAACATCCAGGAATCCCAAACACACCTCTCCTCCGACTCTGTTGTGATTTTCTCAAAAATCCCCTGTGTATACATATTATATGCAAAGGCTTGAGTGTAAGCAGGTATAAAGAACTGTCATATTTAGAAACATACTGAGATTTGAATATATCTGTTTACTGTGCATGAAAACACTCGCAGAGAAGAACATTTGATTTAAATAACATGCATTTGTTTTCACTAATGACTTTTCTTCCCTTGTGCTTCTACTAAATATTTACGAAGCAATAGGAGTAAGTCCACCAGGGCCCAGACCATCCCCATGCACGTGATATGATGATCCTTACTAGTCATTGGGCTTTTGTCTTCTCTTCCTTTACTGGTCAGCCCAGGCTGCAAGCTGTGATGTCACCATCAAACATCATCTTTCAATTCATCCTTCTCTGTGTCACCGGAGCCACACAGTTTAAGAGGCACCTGAAAAAGCTCTTGTTCCATTTTGTTTCTTAGCAATCTCCGCTTAAAAAAACATAGCTCCTATAGCACTAAACCTACATTAAACAAGGTTATTATGACTGGAGGCTGAAAAGTCACACTCAGTGACCTGAGTCAGGTTGTTATTGCTTCTCTCACCTATGAGCACTTTCTGTGCTAGCAGATGAACTTTTTACTAGGAGCTTCCAATACTATGATATAAACATGCAGAGACAGTGAGTAAATGTTTCTAAAATTGCAAGAGTGTTTTATGGTCATAAAATGGCTTCAGCAATTAATGGCTGTGTTTGCATCGTTTGGACAGATATTGCAGGAAATGGATAATTCTTGCCTTAGTTTTTCATTGTATTGTTTCTGATTAGGTCCAGGAAGGTCATTCAGTGTAGCCAATTAAATTCCGAGGAATTGCATCTTTCCTCCCTGAACCAGAGTAATTACAGCACTGCAGCACTGGCTGTGGTCTCCCCTGCTAATACAAGCCTGGAAAATGCAGCCACAAAATCCTTATTGATGATATTATATGTAGGAATCCAGGAATTTATACACACAGCTTTTCTTTTTTTTTTTTTTTTTCC
>NW_015094506.1:26466269-26489082 GCF_001431845.1 Calidris pugnax
TCATCTGGCCATTGTGTCATTGTTCGTTTGAGGCAACAGCCTCATGACTGGGTGCTCCCTTAGGCCATGGGAAAACCTAGACAGAAGGTCTTTAATTCAAACCCGAGACGTTAAAAATTTAGGAACCCGTTTCCCAAATCCTAGCTGTATGTTTGCCTCTCTCTACATCCTCCTCCGGATTTTCCAAAGTCTTGCTCTTGTTTCAGCATAGGACAAAAATCCAGAAACACCATTTTTTTTTTTTTTTTTTTTTTTCCAAATAGGAGGGAGATGTAAAGAAGAATGTATTCACCAACATAATGGAGAAACACTTACTGACTACTGCTCTGCTTTTGCTGAAATTAGTTTTTTGAGAAAAAAAGCAAAACCCAAATCTACAAGCCCTCTACTTGCATCAGGGCAGCAAAATGGTTAATCATGGGCTCATGGTTAACCAACAGAATGATTTAAGGCAAAAGCCAAGAGCTGGAGAAAACACATCTGACCACTTCACTTTTCCTTTTCTGCACCACTTCACTGTTTCTTTTCTTCAACTACTCTCTTCCCCTTCTCCATTTGGGATACATTGGGAAAAGCATAAAAACCAAAATGACTGAAATGAGCAGAAGTATAGAAAGAAAAAGCAGCTGCAAGAGGACAAATCAGTCAAAGTAACTGGGAAGGGAAAGAATTCAAAGAGCATTTCAGAAATTATGACATGAATTCAGCTGACGTGATTTATCGTTTGGGCCATTTCACCATTGCAGCTGAGAGTCCTTCACTGAATGAATTGTAAGTGTTTGGGTACAGTATCTGCTACCATTTCTATGGGAAAGGAGATCTTCTGAAAATGGGCCTAGTTAGTTCACATGTGATATTTTCAGTGGAATAAAAATAGCGTGTGTGAGGGAAGGGATCATGGAGAGTAACAAAAAGCAAGGACTCGTGGGTGTAAGCCTGAAGGACTAGTGGAGAAGCTGCTCTCTACTGCAGCAATCTCCTTCCAAGGTGAACATATGCCGTTCAGCCCCCAGAAAAGCAAAGTTTGTAGGAGGTGGTTTTTAAGTCAGATTAAAATAAGCTTTAACGAACCTTCCCTGTCAGCAGTATGGTGCACAACCTCCCTGTTGGTTTGTGGCCCCAGAGGCTCCTCAGTGAATCACCACCCTGGGTAAAGAGAAGCTGCAGAATCTGGCTGAGCTTTTATCCAGTTTGTTTAGAGGAAAGTGAGGCTTCCAAATGACCCATTTTTGAAGGGCAACATGAATGTGCTCAAGGATACGTGTCTTTCTCACTTTCTTTGCTGAGCCTTGCTTCTACCAGTGCTCTGTGTAGCCAGGTTAGTATTGCCTTGTGTTCAACTAAATGTCCTGCCATTTCATCTATGACACACTATGGATATAACCTTTGCCAGCTATGATTTTCTATTTATTTTTAAGGGGACTTCTTTGAGAAAGTAGAGTTTTCAGGCATTCATCAGTGTCCAGTGAGAGAAATCTAGTTTAACTTCTCTGGGGCTTCAAAGACTTTAATCCTTTAGGTTGCGTGGAAAACTGGAGATTTCATGCTAAGAAAGACATAGAGAATGGTTTCACAAAGGTAACGGGGCTGCAGAAGTCACTGTCCAGTTCATGAGTGAATAAGCTCTCATAGAGGATCTTTTTGAACTGTCACTTGTGACCTGAACTCCAGAGAGAGAACTGAGGTTGATACTTGGAAATGGGACTAATACGATACTGCTCATTCACCTCAGTTTAAGGAAATACTATTTCTTAGGACAATTCAGTGTGCTAGATAAAGGCTCCATTTAAGCCCTTTGAAATGACTAAATCTTTCAGAACAGACCCATACATCTCTGGCAAGTACAGATGTCTCATTGCATAAAGCAAAGCTGGTGGTAGAACTTGGATCAATTTTTCTAACTTGCTTTATGCTGTGAAAAACTTGCTCTGCCTGATGATGAATTGGTACACATCTAGGTCTGAGCTGGTCATCTAGACTTCCTTTATAGAGAGAAACGGGGTCTTCTATGATATTATTATCTCACTCTGAAGCTGATATCTAAAATGGGTCATATGGATCATCACCTACAAGCGTCTCCTTCACACCAAGGGAATTTAGCGTGACAAGCTCAGATGAAAGCACTTGTATTGCAAAAGTCTCAAGTGAAATGAATCTACCTAAACCCCTTTTTTTCCTGGACTGTCCTGTAGAGGACTGAGAAGCTTTCTCTAGAATAATTCAATCTCTACCTTACTTATAATTTCTTTAGTTCTATTGGGTCATGTTTCCTGGACTGTCTGTTTGAGATCATTGGTTGTCAAAGCAATAAGATCTTAACTCTCTAGAGTGCTCAGATCTCACATATCTTTAATTATTTTCTGCAACAAGCATGATACAATTTATCTTGAATGATACCTTATTGCATTGTTAATGGCGGTCCATATTAACAAAAAATTATTCATTTTATCAGCTCTTCCGTGAAGAACTGAAGAAATAATTGGTGCTTTCCCCTATAGGAAGGTAAAGCCACAATCCAATCAAGTGCAGGCAGAGAGGTTGTGCTATGACACAATATCTTACGCCCTGGGATGAGGGACACACGTGCCACAGTCGGTCACGCTGGTGGTGAAGTAGGTTGGTTACAGCCCCCCGAACTTTCTCTTCTCTCCATCCAATAAATCCATACCTGCCTTGCTCTCACCAAAGCAAATCTGAGTGAGAGCTGATACCCAAATACAGTGTGCTATTCATCAATGGCAGTGGGGGAAATACTCCTTCCTTCGGGGAAGGAATGATGTCTGTCATGCACTTGTCTTTATACGTAACCTAGTCACCTCACGCTCATACCAGTGAAGTGACAGTCTACCTGTTTCAACTTCCAAGTTGTGCCACTGTGGCACTCTGCTCCCCTTCATCCTATTGCATGCAATGATTATAATCTGATATGAAGTGTTTTAAGCTTACACAGTAATAGTAACTTCCCCCTCCAGATTTTCAATCAGTTCTGTGTCCTTTTCCAAGGCACGTATTTATTCTCTTTTCTCACATGCAGCATTTGTATGACTCAGAAGTCTAAGCAGGTAGAGAGCTGGCACAAATAATGGATAATTGTAGAGACACTTAACTGTCAGACACAAGATCTAAGATGCAAAACTCTGGACATTCAGTTGATTCTGTGATGTGGTTTTCTAATACTTTTAGAAACAAGTGCACAGCGTGTAGAATATATACTAGAAGATGAAACACAGCTCTGCCTTCCTGAAGAAAATAGAAGTCATGTGGAATGTTAACTAAATTGTTCTTGCTTTCTTTTTTTCTCTTCTGCAAAGGAAGAAAGAGCTTTTTTCCTGCTCTCCTAAAAATAAAAGATTGATGAAAATGATGCATGACATGCACATCAGGAAAATGCACCCTGACATTTTTGCACAGAATATGCGTTGCATGTTGACAGATTTTTGCTATAAAACTGACAGTTTTGGTGCAAGCTGTTCCTGCCATGACTATAGGGAATAGATAGCAAAAGGGAAAAGTATAATTTACACTATGCACAGGTGAAATGAACCTGACAGGCTACAAGGTGGCTCAGTTGTTCCATGTAAAGGTACCATAAGGTATCTAAAACTAGTTCCCTTGCCCTTTATAGAACAACATCCATAAACACTATACTTGTAATGTGGTGAACGGATTACAGGAAAATCACAGGTCTCTACAGATTTTCACATGTATTTTAAAAGTACCGGTGTGGACCAGTCTTTGTGAGATTCCATCTCTTACCTCAAACATTTATAGTGCAAGACCAAATTTTCTTTAAAAATTTACATGAAACAAGGCTCCTTATTTATGAAAAGATTAACAAAGGTGACCATGTTGTGCCTGCGTAGTTCTAAAGACTTTTAACAAGAAATATAAATGGTAAAAGTCCTTGTAGCAAATTAAACATTTGGCTGCACAGAATGTATATCTATTAATTTTAAATGAGAGTACATCCAAAAAAATCTTTCTTGTTGTATAAAGGTTATCATCAAAGCTATAATATATTCAAATTCAATACAAAATGTCATTTTACTAATAAATTCCTTATGCTTTGAAATTTCAAAGTGGAAATATCTTTAGAAAGCAGTGATTAAATATGCAAATGTAGTCCTTGCAGCCTTTTTTTTTTTAGAGAAATGTACCTTTTAGAAACCTATCTGCAGAGAAATCTTACTTTTTTCTCATTTTTCTTCTCCGCCTCTTCTATTTTTAATGATGGATTGCTGTACAGTAGGTTGAACACCACACAGCTTTAGTCTTCCCTATTTAGATTAATCTAGGGAGAACATTAGATTTCTAATCTTGGGCAGTCTCACTTCCATTCTCCCAGTGCTTGAGGGCTTACCTCCTGTCACCTCCAGCTAAATCCTTCTCATTTATTGACATGAACTGTCATCTTCCATGAGGCTGCCAAAATAAATAAGACTGGCAGTATATGGCCCCATATTTATTTCGGTAACAGCTTTGGTATAACTGCTACACTAGGGATCTGCTCTTCACACCCACTAGTTTTGAGGAGAACAACTTGATTTTTGTTTTCTTACAGCATGAGCTATTTAGTTAAATTATAAGAAATGGATCGGTTAGGCATATCCTCAAACCAAACTCAGTTTTGAGGTATTTTTGTTTTCCTTGGCATTATGGTCTGCTGCTATTCTGCTCAGTACCTCGTGAGGCTCTCCTTTTTTTTTTTTTTTTTTTTTTTGACTTTTATGCCTGTTTTAGGTTTGACTCCTTTCTAGAGCTGTCTCAATGGGCCATGTTTGGAAAGACACACAATTGATAGAGCTATTCTGATGGAGTACAGGGGGATCAAGGAAATTTTCAAGCTCACTCTGAGGGTGAATGAATATGATCCTTCATATGAAGGAGGAGGAGGAGAAGAAGAGGAAGGAGAAAAGAAGAAGAAGAGGAAGGAGGAGAAGAAGAATAATAAGAATAATAAGAATAATAAGAATAAGAATTCTTCATATTCAGAGAAGCTGCTACACACTGGCTAGTGTTGGAGACCCATAAAACAGCTGGAGCTCAGGCTGTGATTAGAGCCATAAAATAATTTAAATGCCCCTGTAACAGGTTGTGATCCTCAAGACCATCACTCTTTGGAGTCTTTTTATTGGAAATTAACAATTCTCTGGACCCTTAACTATATGTGTACTCTACTGATCCAGAGGTACTCCTGCACCTACTTTTTTTTTTTTTTTTTTTTTTTTTTAAAAAAAAAAAAAAAAAAAAAAAAAAAAAAAAAAAAAAAAAAAAAAAAAAGTTCTAGCTCTCCCTTTTTTTTTTTTTTTTTTTTTTTTTTTTTTTTTAACGGTTGGACTAGATGATCTTAAAGGTCCCTTCCAACCTAGACGATTCTGTGATTCTGTATCCCAGTAGGCTACTGTAGTCATGACATGCAATTGTGACCAGCGCTATTGAAAGAAATCATATGGCTGGCATTAGATCTGTCATCGTCCACCCTTCACTTTTCACCTTTGAAGACCCAAAGATCAAATAGTAAAGGCAGCTACTGCCCAGGGCAGGAGGGAAGGCAGAAATGGGGCAGAAAGATATTCTGGGTCAAGCAATAGCAGAGAGTCCTGGCATCCCATCTGGTTTCTTTGTTTAATCCTAGAGCAGTGGTTCTCTGGTTTCTTTAAACAGCCCATAGGGGATGTGCTGCTGAAAGGGACACAGGGCATAATCAGTGTCCCCGAGCTCGCTCTCCCTCCCCTTCCCACTCTGCTGGAGCTGCTGTGCTATGTCTCCCAGCATTGATGCTCCCTTGCAATCAGCAGTGGAGCAGCTGGACCCTGGCCGTGAGGCAGTGACACAGCAGAGGAGGGAGGAGGTGGGGGAGATGGCGCAGCTGGTCCAGAGCATGCAAGAAGAGACTGACTCTGAGCAAAATGCAACTCTGACTTTTGTCTTTTCCTACACGCATCTGGTCAATGTGTAGTTCTGCATCTTCTTAAAATGCAGAAGTAGGGTTAGAAAAGCTGCTGCTGCTGCCTGGCCCCATCTCTACATTCAGTGCCATGTTGTCTCGCTGCTAGGGGAGACCCTCTGCCAAGGAAGCTACTGCTAGCTTCGTACCCGCAACAGCAGTGGGAATGCAAATTCTCTCCCAGTCTATACCTCTCCCACAGGAGATGATACAATTTGGGGGCAGCTGAAACTTTGCATCTGCCATCTGCTTCCACTGAGCTGCAAGAAAGAGACTACTGCTGGTCAAAAGCACAGATGACAGATCAGTACGAGACAAAAATGTGCTGAGCAATCCAAAAGAAGACAAGTTTCTCTCCTAAAACCAGAATTCAAAAAGGATTCTGGAAGAAGCAAGGCTGCGTAGTAAGTTGTTAAAAATTATATTCTGCATGATATTGAATTACGGGAAAATTCTGAGTTGGAGAGCTAGAAGTTCGTTCTCCCCCCTTTTCTGAGCTCAAGCATTATAGTAGTTTCGTCTTCTCTTCCTTCTCCAAGAGGACTAGAGATCCTCCATGGTCACCTCCCTCCCCCACAGCATGTCACCCAGTGAGCAGAGTTAGCATCTCTCATAGGCTAGTATCCAAAAGCATCTTCAATGTGGTACTGATTTTTGCAAAGCAACCTATCAGGAATGCAAGCCCGGAGGAGGTAGGAAGAAGTAGGAGTGGAGGGGAGAGGAAGAAGTGATGCTTATCGTCATGGAAACATTTCCCCACTGCATTGTTGGCCAGCACTTACAGATGTGACTCCCCAAGCAGTGGGCAGACCTACAGGATCCATCGGTGGGACATGTGACCTGGTGTGTGGTGGACAGGGTATTTGCAGTTTTGCTGCCATTGCATGGCTACTTGTACATGGCATGGCAATCAATAAACTACTTGAGCCCAGTACTCCAAGACACTTGCAGTAACCTGGATACTATGCTACTGATGAAGACAAATGTAGGATATTTGCAGACATCAAAATCTGCTATGGGGCTCTTCTGCATTCTAATGGTTGATTCTAAGTAATGTATTCTCTGACCTTGAGCTCTGCATTTATTTTTGAAAGAGCTTGAGAATCAGTTTCAAATTATTGGAGGGATAGTTGTAATCTCCATTTTCTTCCAAGTGCATTGCTTTCAATTCCCATCTGTCCTTTCAGACACCTCCTCTATTAAATGGTCACAGAAGATGAATAACAGTAGTGTGAATTCTTCAAAATTGCATTACATGTTATTCTGCTCCTTATTAATGTTCTATGTTGTTTTATTTACAATAACCTTGTGAACAGTAAGATGAGATGGCATCCACATGGTCTCTACATCCAGCTGAAAAACGACACAAGTGTATTATTAACATCCAAGGATGGGAAAAAGAATAAAAAGCAGGAACAAAGGAGAGAAAGTATGTTTTCAAAATTAGGTCAGAAATTAAAGGAAGATTGTTACTGCTATGTGTTTGGATGAGCTCATTCTTAGTTGCCAAGGTTTTAAAGATCTATTTGTGTAATTCATTTCATTGTCAGAAGTTCACACGCTTCTCTTGTAACACACACTGTGTGCTAATGTGTCTTTTTCTAACAGATTTATTCAAGAGTTATTTAATACACATAAAAATGAACAATGTGAATTTTGTATTGCCTCTACTGGCTCCAAATACAGTGTGTCACAGAGAGCTTTGAGATCAAGGGAAGAAAGGTTTTCCTTCTACTATATATACTTCTTATATTGGACTATTCCAGCATTTTCACTGTTAGGATAGCATGATCCATGTTGCTTATTCAAAGTATCTTAACAGTATGGTAAACATTCCCTGGATAAGGAGCATATAGTAGTTGATTAAACCATTTTCTACATCATCGCATCTGTAATAAAATATTTTGAAATCTATCACATGGGAAACTATGTTCTGTACCACTTCCCTGGCTGCTTGAAAAGACTTTAAGGTTATGAAATCTGCTTCACCTCATGGTTCCTGGTGGCAATGCTAGAAGGATATGTGCAATTTTAATAGAAGAATTGTGAGTCTGCAGGCCCATTCTGTGTGCAAGTTCCCCTTTCTTTTCTACAGCACACACAGGCATCGAGCTGGCTCCAGTTCTCTCTCCCTCCATTTAGCACGGTATTGCCATCACGCTCAATGCCCAGAAACCACAGTTTAGCCTCCAAAATTCTTGACACTGCTTACATTGGGATTTTTAAGAATTCATTTCAGGTATCGCCTCATTTCCTTTCCAGCTTCAGAGTGTTTAGGTGCATCTGAGTCATAATTTCAAGCTTTTATCTATGAACATGAGTGACAAACACTTTTCTTTTTTCTTTTTTCTTTTTTCTTTTTCCTTTTTCCTTTTTCCTTTTTTCTTTTTCCTTTTTTTTTTTTCTCTGTAATGAAAGCTGATATTCTCATGCAATCACTTGCTGCTTGCTGTGGCCTTCAGAAAAAACAACAAACACCCCAAGAGTGGAAGTAAAATGAGTACTGCCGAGACAGCCATCAAAAATTCTCTGCTTTTTAGGCTTTTTCTGGGGAAACTGCATAATCATGAAGGGCAAGAAAAGGTGTTAGTAAGTCACGCAGGTCTTTACGGTGGGAATAAGAGGTACAGAAACAGAAGCTTTCTGATGAACAGAAGGCACAGAGTAGAAAATATGTTTCTGTCAGAGCCATCTGTTGTGGATCTCCCCAGGCTCAGCTGTGGATATGGGTGGAGATCTCTGTAAGAACTATCTGTCGGTATGAGTTTTTAACTTTTATATATAGATTGGAAAGTTATGCTACTAGTAATGGTAAAGCCCTGGTATTCTTGGATGAGAAAGTCTGCATTTTCTGCTATAGGGTCGCTATATCAACCGGAGACAATGGTGCTTTCAACTCAGATCCTTATAGAGTTACAAACGAACTGGCTGTCAAAAATCATCTTTGATCAGGTGATTAGGAAGCAGTTAAAACAGGTCTGAAACTAAGGCTTTGGATTCAGAACAGCATTTTTTTTGTGTGTATGAAATAAGGCTCAGTGGAGTAAGGAACTCAAGAATTTTAATGTGAAGGAGGCTGGGAGTTAATTTAAGTCAGAAGTGTGTATTATTTAAGAGTTTTCTTGTGTATTGCAGGCACAAAGGGGAAATGGTAGGAAAGGAAACTTGACCCGTCTGGCAAAAATAAGCACCCACAGAAAGCGTTTAAGAGTAAGAAGAAACCTGCCTCTAATGGAAAAGGAACTGACAGTTAAGAGAGTTAGGTCTCAAAGGTCAGAAAAAGCAGAGATAAACTAAAAATGTTCAAAAGCCTTGCTGAGCGGCACCTCACGAAGAAAATTAAAGTAAATAGCAGGAGATACTATATCCTCTGAAGTAAAAAGAGGACAAGTAGGCACGAAGTGCTGACTGACAGATGGAAATGAAAGGTTAATCCAGGTATGGCCAAACAGAAAATGAATCCCATCCCCAGGACCTGGGAAGGGGATAGCGCTGGCACGCCAAGGGGCATGGCGGGGTGATGGAAGTCATCCTTTCCCCAGGCGCAAGCAAAAGGGAGGGCACATTGGCCCAGCAGGTCGCAGTCAGGCGTGGAGCAGCTCCATCACTGCTGAGACCCGGGCGGGTGGGAGCCGTGTCCGGAGCAGGGGGTGCCGAGCTGGCCCGGCGCAGTGCTGGCAGCCAGCTGAGGGGCCCCGCTGCCTCGGCCTACACGGGGAAAAGCAAACACCGCGCTCACGCAGCCCGACTGGCAGCTCGAGAGGCACCATCCAATTTCGAGCCATCTTTGAGTCGAAAAATCCCAAGCAAGGCTGTCTCCATCGCCCACTCGGAAATGTGGGAAACTCAGTTCCAGTCTGGGCGAGCAGCGAGCGACGCGTCCCCACTCCCAAACTGGGAGATAGGCAGATGGCCTTAAGCAAACAGAAATTTTATTGTAGAGTTTAAGCATATTAAGGGGGAAAAACTGAGCAACCTGCCATGAGCAGGGCAAACACTTCAAACAATTTACTGGCAATAATCCTGACCACATCTTTTCCTCCACTGCCCAGTGTTGGGTGAGGTGAGCAGTGCTCGCTGGCTCCCAGGCTGGTACGTAAAGTGGGGTACTGATGGGCCCCGAGAGCTGATGCTTTTCTGCTCTATAGAAACTAAGGCAGCTGCATATATATTATAAAATCCACTAGTCCTGGGCTGTCAAAGCCCTGCATGTGTGTCTGAAAGGCAACCCTGTCAACTCCCTCATCCGTCTGAGAAGCTGGTGGATGGAGAAGCTGGTCCTTTGAGCTGCTCCTGATCATTTTTTGGTGGATGAGCATATGTGTTCTCATCGCTTGGCAGTCCTGCTCTCTCCCTTCTCTAAGTCCATCCTGCAGTTTTACTCTGCTTCTGGCATGGCCTGGCCTTCAGCTATGCCTTTCCCAAAAAACCCTCCCATGCACACCCCGGCATCACTTGTTTTGGAAAAGCTGCAAGGACAACCAAGATTTATATAGAGTCCTTGCCAGTACAGGGAGATTTTCTGAACACTCTTTCTTTTCATTAAGGGTCTTTCAAGGGTCTTTGAAAGAAATGTCCCCAATACTATTAAACCTGCATGTTTGTTAAACCTGTAAAAGAACCAAAAGTAGGACTGAGTGATGTCCCAAACATTACTTCTCTCTATCCTGGCACTTCACCTGCTCCCCAGGAGATGCTGGCAGAGTGCTTGTCTTCTGCTGGCACCTCTCCTCCTGCCACCTCCAGGGAGAAGCATGCAGCTTCATCGCATGAGCAAAAGAAAAGGAAAAAAAGGAGTGGAGGAGGGAGACAGATAATCACAGCTCAGTTGCATTTTGTTCTATATAAACCCCAGAAAAGATTTTAGGGAATAAGTAAGAATGAAAAAGCAAATAAAAAATAAAAAGTGGACAGAATCCATCCATATTTAAGGAAAGTGATGATTCAGGGTGTGCCTCACAGGAACTCATATTTGAGAAAGAGGTGAGAGAGGGTTAATTCTGACATTGTAGAACAGAGGAGAATGCAGAATTACAGGAGTAGAGAACAATAGCTACATTCCTTGTGTGGGCAGCCTTGGGCCCGGTCTGGTTTGATGTTTTCCTTTGTGACCTTGGTGCAAGAACTAGACATGCGCTTACAAAATCTGCAGATGACACAAAGCTGGTACGTACAGTTAATACAGACCAGAGGAAGACTTGATTATTATGCAGGAAAAAATTAGATGACCTTGTGGAACAGCAGAATAGAAACAGCATGAAATTTAATAATCCAAAGTGCAAAATCATGCCCTTGAAGACTAATCACCAGAACTTTTGCTGTAGGAAAGGGGTTCATGATCCGGAGGAAGGAGAGATGAACAAACTGATCGACCATAGGATGGCCACGAGCCCCTCTGAGCTGTATGGCTGTGAAAACGGTTAATAATGCTCCAAAATGTATCTGGCAAGAGTCTGCAGCAGATTTGGGAAGGAATTAGAATCAGGCTAAAAGGCTCAGAAGCTCATATGTGTTTCTACTCATCTGTGTTCAAAAGATACTTGAAACTGTAGAGAAAGGTAGGTACTATGTACAAGTAGGAAAGGTCAGACAGGTAGCAGTGATGAACATTTCTGCGTTGTGTACCCTTTATTCTCTTCCTCTGCCCAAGCTTTCACACAAGGTTTGCTGCTCTGTGTTTATGTTGTCTTTACTGAGTTATTCCCATCCTCTAAGGGATACTCCAGTCACCTGAACAGGTGAAGAAGTGAATTCCCCTTTCCGCTGATGTATAACTTTGTTATGGGGGGCGTGGAGATGTTTACCTTCCTTTCATTCATTAGAGGCTGGCTGCAGTAGGATATTAAGGCAAGCATGTAGAGCCTTTTCGTAGTCCTGGGAAATCAGCCTGTGCCTCCTCACCTGCTCAGGGCTGAACTGACCCACAGGGCTGAGCAGGAGTGATGGAGATGCCAGCAGAGTCCCTGTTGTGGGGCTGGATACTGCCAATGACAGCTCAGTGCCCAAGTCCTGGTCCACCCATCTGCTGCTTTCTCTCATAGCCCTACTGCTGAAGCATCACTTTGATGAGCTACCCCACATGTAAATCAGCGCAAGTGAAAAAAGTGGCTCGAGCCCAGTGTAAGGTTTTTAGTGCACCCCTGGCATTTTCCTCCTCTTCCTTCGGCCTTTCATGTTTTCTGGACCCATTTGGGGTCAGAAGAGGGGAAGGAAGCTCTTCAGTGAATCAGCCAACAGGAGCTTTCAGCAAACCCCCTCCTATCGGCACTGTAATCTGTGAAAAATATCTTGCAATAAGGACAGGCTGTTCATTTTCCTCTGTGCACAGTTTGGCTCGCCCCGTGTAAGCAGAGGCTATCTTTAGCATGTCGTCGGTCTTTTTTATGAAGAGATATAAAAGCTCCCGCAGCAGGAGTCCTCTGGCTCTGAGACTGGGTGAAGGAATGAGGCTCTGACAGACTGCTTAGCTGGCCCCACCGTTCAGAGCCATCTGCTTGCCAAGATTTCTCAGCTATGAAGAGGGAGGCAGTCCCTGCCCTTCTCAGCGGTGGTATGTCACCGTATGTATTGAGCGCTACTCAGAGATTAGGAAAGGTTCAGATAAAATGGAGCCCAAACAGTTTAAATAGACAAACAGAAGATATTTTGCACTATCTGCTGTTTTAAAATAATCCCTCTAGTTGTAAATAAGCAGCAAAATGTAGTGGTTCTTCTCTCCCAAATGCAAATCAGCAAGGCTCTCCCATAATTCGTTCAGACCCCATTAATGAGTATAAGCAGTTTAAGCAGTTTGTTTTATGGCCATAGCTCTGCAGTTGCTTATGCTGAACATCATTTCCTTTCCTGTTGCTAGCTTTGCAACAAGTCCCAAGAGTTATTTACAGACACCTTAGTTTTATCTAATTTAACAGCTTTGTGTTGTCAGCAGTTTTGCCATCTCATTGTATTCCCTTTCTTCCTGGTCATTAATAAATAGATGGGGCCGGAGAAAGAGTGGAATTAATCCTAGCAGTGATCCTCTGGTACAGTCCCTGTGGTATCACACTCTTACCACCTTTTCAACCTGATCATCTGCCATACATCCCCATCCTTTTCTCTCTCTTTAACCTGTAACAAAGACCTTATCTTCTACTCCAGGGCTACTGAGTTTCCTTAAAAGCCTCATGTGAATTATATGATCAAATGTCTCTGTAAATGCATATCCTGAGATTTTCTTCTAGTCAATATTTTGCTAACTCTTTATAATATTTCAAGTTAGGAAAGCACAATTTATCCTCACTGATAAGTATATCAATTTATCTCTGCTGCTCTGTGCTGACTTGCAACTTATTCATCCTGATTTTTTCTCTCTCTCCTACATATCACCTGTAGGTGTTTTATAACCATTTTAAATGATTTTCTCAACTATTTTTCCTGTTAATGAATTAAGATTCTGTAGATTTTAGGTCTGAGGGTCAGCCTTAAGAGCTATTTTAAAGATTGCTACAGTGTTGGCAAGTTTCCAGTTATCCAGCAGAGTGGCTGTTTTAATGATGAATTACATATCTTTAATGATAAATTATGGTAGCCTGAAAGTGTGCTTCATTCTCAGGATTTCCTCGGAATCTCCAATGAATTCCATTTGGTAACATGAATTATTGGAACATATATTTCTGGAGTTGTTACACCACTGGTATTTTTAATATCTTTCATCCAACAGGGCTTTCACATCATTACATGCAACTTCAGAGTAAAGATTCACCCCCAGCCCCTCTTTTCTGACACCCAAATAAATCATCTACCTTCACTGCAATCTTTTCTCACCCTGTGCTTTCTTCCTTTACACTTAGCAGTCTAGTAAGCTTACGTATAATACTCAGCTTTCCATATGTGATTTACTTGCATCACTTATTTGTCGTCATGTGTTTGGTTTCGTGTACTTTCAGAGCATTGTCTCACTGCATGAGTTGTATCTTGCCTGCCAAATCTTCCATTTTATGCATTGCTTTAACTGGGTATTCATTCCTGAAAGGTGCTTTGGGGATCAAAATTAATCCTTGAATTTTACCATTTAATTATCCTGTGCCTTCCCTTGTTTCTTTATTCTAAACTGTGGAGATCTGCTAAAGCACAGGTTATAAATAGCTTCCACTCTGAAGTTATGAATCACATTTTTAAAAATAATTATTTCTCTGGAAGAAAAAGCCCTGTTTTAAATGCTGATATTTTATTTTAAAAATGCTTATATTTTGCTTAAATTATTTAGCCTGAATATGATTCCATTCACCCATACTTGTAATTCTGTCAGCTTCAGGGGAAATACTAATGTAAACAGGGATATCATAATTATTCTCATTGTAATCACTGTATTTGGGACCACACTCTCTGAACCAAACCTGTTGTTACTAAGCTAATGAACTCCATTACACATAGTACTTCTTCATGCTTAATCACTTTGATCCATGGGTGTGAGGTATGTTTACAGCACTGGATTTTCTAGGATCTAGAATTTGTGTGCTAACACTTAGTTTCTCCTACACACCCTGAATTCCCCTCAATGGTTTAGGTAGCACACTTTAACTCCTACCTTTGTCCTCCTCTAAAAAAAATGCTCATAATTGAAAGTCTTTTGATATTCCCTTCTAACAAAAGTTACTTATTCACAGTCGCTTCACTTCTTCCCAACTTGGTACTGGTTTCTCAACCATCAGTAACCCTCCCCCTCTTGTACTTCTGTACCTTTCTGTTACTTGCACACCTGTGATTTGCCTGGCTCCTGAATCCAAGAAGAAACCACTGGTGTTATTTTAGATGTTTAATTTATTTCTCAAGGTTACACCGTTGTTAGAACTCAAAAGCAAGAATGCAAGGAATTCCCAGCTTCTAAAATTGTTTTTCCATCGATGGTTAGGTACTGAAGCTATCGACTGCTGTCTGTCCCCATTCACAGTCTAACTCCCATAGCCAAGCAGGTATGTTAAAGTACAGGATCTCCAGCTTCACATGTGCTTGAACAAGTAAAGAGTAAAACTGCAAGTGGTGTTCATGAGAAATGTCTAGTGCTCAGACTTTTGAAAAACAGACCACTTAGATTAGGACTAATCAAGCATTTTATGGTGAAATAATTTCCTGCTAGAAATAACTCAAGAGTTGGAGGCTCACTAGCAATAGAGATAAACCAGGATGAAGCATATGTTGCAATCAGACGAAGCAGGTACTTGAACCTTGGTCCTCCTATCACTACGTGCGTTTTTGCTATTAAGGGGACAAGGAGTGGGATTTAAAATATGTGTTAGAATTTGTCCATAGATGCTAATTTTTAAGAAAATATGGGCCCAAATCCTTCCCTTCCTTTTGAATTTATTTAGTCCTGTAATGATTTAGCTATATTAATTAAGAGAGAATTTTAATTTTTTGGCTTAAAAAGCAATGCTGAAGTCACACAAATTTTAAAATGCATGGTGTACATTTACAGTCTACAGTTGCTGATCAGATTCATTACCAGACTTGGTTCTGGCTCTTTGGAACTGACGTTTCTCTTATGACATCTGTCAGACCAACTCAATGAAGTGTGGACCAAGTTGCAGGGTACATTTCTTCTTCCTGGTGGTAGAAGTCAGGTGTCCCTTCAGCTGCAGGAAGATTTGGTGAGACTGGCACTGGGCATGTCTAGTTTCTGCAGTGAAGCAGGGTTCAGAAATCCCCACATGCTTCCATGCCAGAGCACAACACTCTTTAAAGTTGCCTCCTTGGGTCCAGAAGCCACCTGCCATGTCTCAGCACCGCAGCACCTGAGCTAACAAATCTTTGCAAATCTCCCAGGAGGAGAGGCTGATACGGCTTAGGTGTCTGCACCAAAGTGTAGACAGGTCCCTCACCGCCCAGGTTGTTCCCTTTCTTTATTTTTCTCTCTAGGCAGTAAAGAACCAAGGTCCTTTAAGAACTGGAGCTTGATGGTATGTTAATGCTACTACGCAATGCTACGTTACTTAAAGACCTTCTTAGTTATCTGACAGATGGATAGAATTATTGAGAGTATTACAGTTTTCTCAATACATACGCCTTTGGCTATGAAAACTGTACAGATTAAGTTTGAAAAGCCTATTATTTGTTAGGCAGTGTAAGAGATCCTGTGATACTTTCTCTCCTGATATTGCAGAAGTAATTAGACTATGCTAGGAACTGTTAAATTTGTACCTTAGAGGTCACAAGCACATTTAAAATGACTTGTTTCGCCTCTCTATACAATGCAAGAGCCAAAATCTGGCTTTGCTCAACTGAAAACTAAAAGGATGTGTGACAGGTATTAATATTCTGTTCCACTGCAGTCCCACTCATGACACACCAGGCAGACTGGATTTTTTTGAAATTATCTGTGCTGGATTTGGGGAATTTGTTGATATGGCAGTTTGTGCCCATGAGAAGGAAAGCAGAGCCCAGGACCACAAGTGTCTGCTGTTCTTTCTGAGTGAGCGGGGTCTGGGAATGGGATCCAGATCTGGGCCCTGATCCAAAGCTGCCTGGAAGCTCTCCACTGCCTCCGACCACCACAGCAAGCTCTAAATGTCATCCTCTAACGTCTGTGTCAAACCTGTAAGAACAGCATGTTCTCTAAAATGGCATCTGCTTTTAATGAAAATCAAGTCTGGAGAATTAATTGAGCCTCTTGCAGTCATCAACAAATTCTGCTGTCAAGTATGGATCTGTTCTGATTTGCTTCTCGTCTACTAGATTTTGTTTCCCCTTTGTTTTTTACAGTAGAATGTCTCCTACTATGAGAAATCCTCTCTCCCCTTTGGTCCTTGCAGATGGAATCACCATATTACATTAGGCGGTGAAAGAAGATACAAATTGCACCCACCTTCTTTCAGGGACTCATACATCAGCCAGAACCTCCTCCAGTGAGGGCTGCATAGTTTTTTTTCCCTAATACAAGGGTAAAACATACCAGGTTAAAGTCTTTCCATGCCAGCTTTGTTATCATAAATATTTGTGATGGATATGCTGACCCATTTTTTAAGAGGAGATAATACTTCAGATGGCAAAATGATCAAAACACAGAGCACGCTTAGGTCAAGGTAATTTAACTCTAATCTTGCCTAACTGTTATTGCAGTCTGGACTGACAGAACTGAGATAATTAAATCCTGATCATGAGCTATCCTCTTCTTACTTTGCATGGTTCCCCATGCCAGATACAATGCCAGCACTCCTAGCTGACATTTTCTGTGAAAAGACATTCTTAGGCATCATAATGTGTGAAGGCTGCCAGCAGGGCAGTCTATCACTTCTACCTTACATCAAAGGGATGTGCACCCTCTTGGAGGAAGAAAATAAAGCGAGTACAACAAACGAGACTCTAGCAAGGATGGTTAATGTGGGCACCTTGCATCTCTGAAGATTCAAGGTTCAAATTTGGGAAAAAGAGAGCACAGCCTGCACTTCCAGCCTCTCGTCTTTGCCCTTGAATCAAACAAGAATCTTTGGGAAAACATCTGAAAAATACCTTCATCTCTACCTCTCATTAATGTAATTGCCTCCATTTCTCCTTCTGCGCTCAGAAGAACGTGGACATAACAACCACCTTGCAATTTCCCCCCCTCCTGGTGCTGCTTCTCCACTGCTGACTGCATCAGTCCACGTACGAAAACCGTAACCTCGGGCTCAAGATGTGAAGTATCCTCCAGTGAAGATGGTATAAAAAACCAGGCACACATGAATCTTTAAGCGATGTAAAGTGTGTTCCTTAAATAGCTGTAGCCTTTGTTTCACAGCTCTGTTTTCCGCTGGTAAGTAATTTTTGCAATTACAAGTGGGGCAATATCAAATCTGTATGAAACATTCATAACTGTAAGTAAAGTGGGTGATGCCTCCTCAGCTGATGCGTGCTTGAGAGGAACGCCTTTGATGCCGAGGCATTTTCACTGGGCTGGTACTGCCGTGGCCGGGTGTGTAGCTTAGTCATTTTGACAGTCTCTGCTGGGTCTCAGCCAAGTCCTGCATTTAAATCCCAAATTCTTTGAGGCTTTCCTGGTTGGAAAGGCAGAGCCTGTTTCTGAGACGGGGAACCTGCAGCGTGCAGGACGCTAACGGAGGTACCAGCTCTCACCCGAGACCGACAAAGTGCAGAGAGACATGGAGCAGAGGAGTGGGTGTGCATGCACGGCTGTGTGCAGGAAAGGGAGAAAAGGGGAGAGCACCCCTGTGAGGGAAAGCACTGCTACAGGGCAGAAAGCATTAGGGAAATGAAGAAGAGAAGGCTATGCGAGGGGGGAGCTGTGAGAAGGCTAATGAAGCAGCAAAAGTAAATCGCCTGCTTTACAGAAACTAGTAGACGTGTGTCTGCGTTGGAAGGAGAGGGTGCCACAGGAGAAGTTCCCAGCTCCGGTCAGGAAGCTGACAAGCAAAGGCTATCTAATAAACACCCAAGGTTTATTCAAGATCAGCATCTGAGCTTTGTTCCTCGCTGTTGAAGCCATCATTTAGAAAACATGTGAAAATGAGTTCGGTGGTCTCACCTTGGTCCCACATGGCATTTTACACATCACACAACACCTGTATGGTCTTTACACGTGGCTGTTTTTGTAGAAGGAGAATCTGGGTCATAATGATATAAGGGTGCAGACAGAGGTCCATGTTGAAGGGTATTAACAGAAACTGTCGCAGCATAATTTGCCTGCATTTTCCCCGACTGTAACTAATAAAAGCCCTCATCCCCAGCAGTATCAAATTTACTCAAATTAAAAAGCTGCTTCTCTATGACAACAGACTATTCTCCTTGTTCCACTTCAAAAAGTATTAATTATGGAACATCATGTTTTGCAAATATGTTTTCTGTATAAATGCTGCATTAAAGCACTATAATCTTGAGTAAACAACTATGTCTGCTTTGCAATATAAGGAAGCCTGTTTTCTATACTCTCAGAAAAGAAGTTGCATCAGTGTTTTATAAGTAGGTCAGTGACAATTCCTTACGTATTTCTTAAATTCACATGGACTCTCCAGGTTCCGGCATAGGAATACATGGGTAAAACTACTGTAAATAAAATATTCATGTTTTTCTTTAAAAATAAATAGACCCAGATAAGATACACTGAGAGGTAGTGCTTTCCCAGTGCAGGATTGTCATCTGCATGCTTTAAGAGCTTTACTCTGTTCAGTTTATTAACATATAATTAATATGAGAGTAATTAATATCAGATTCCCTTTGCAATGAAATCATTCATGAATTTGGGGCTTGTTACACAGCTCTTAGCTCTTCATTTGGCATGAAAATTGTTGTGAATATTAGTCATTATGCAGACCTACTTATTTTTTAAGGATCTAGCACGGGTTTTGGTGAGGGAGTGTGTGTTAATAGCATAATAGCTATTTAATCCAAAAATCTAATTGAAATTGAAACACTGGTGACCAGAAGACTGTTTATAAGTCAGTTGCATTACACAGCATCGAAGTTGTTACACAGTTTGGTCCTGCTAGCGTGACTGAAGCTTGGTAGGCTCAGCTGCCTGTCAGACAGAGACGTCACCACCAGGGCCATTCCCGTTTCGAGGAGATTTGGTGGCTGAGTGGAAGGTCAGCTCCTCAGGAAGCCTTTTCACTTGGACTAACTGCACATGTGGTACTGTTGATGTATCCATTACTCTGGACTTACAGGATATTTTCATAAAGAGAAAGCTGTTTCACTGTAGGTGTAGTAATAATACCTATTACCTGTGACCAGGTGTGTCATGGTTTGGGCCGGACTGGCCACTAAAACCAATGACAGATGCTCTTTTTTACTTCTCTCCCCTTCAGAGAAGGGAGAGAATCTCCCTTCAGGGAGACAAGGTTGAGAGAGAAAGAGACTTAAGAGTTTAAAAGTAACTAAACTACTTTAATGAAATATTTATAATAAAATATTAAAAACGAAAAGATAGTAATATCAAAAAAGAAAATAATGAAATATATACAAACCTGGTATAGAGCCAGGATGACAATCATGTCACCGGCAGGCACCAGGAAAGTTCCAGACTGGACTCAGCAATGGACAGGAGCTGGATTCCAGGTCTGGATTCAGGAATGCATGGATCAGCATCAAAGGCAGACGAACAGATAGAGTCCTTCTCGGGTGCTGGCCATTGAAGAAAGAGGGACTGATCCTTTGATCCCTCAGCTTTCATACTGAGCACAATGCAGGTGGGATGGAATACCCTGTTGGTTAGTTTTGGGTCACCTGTCCTGTCTGCTCCTCCCTACAGGTGCGACCCCTCAACGCTTTTCCACTTCTGACCCTCTAACAGTGCATATAACAATGTTAGCTGGCCTTGGTTGTTACAGCAACAAGTATAAGCAAGAACCTCTCTGCATACCGTTCCTTGGTATAAATTATAAACATCAGGTCTTATCACTCTGGAAGTGGACTACCGTCTTAAAAATACACCATTAATTTCAGTGAGTTGGAAAAGGCTTAACTGAAAAATAAAATTACTGAAAAGAAAATTGGTTCTGTTTTAGCTCAAACCAGGACAAGGTGGTATTCTGAAGAAAGTCATGGGAGAAGTCCCATAGTCAGCACAAAAGATGAGCCTTGTCTCCTTCAGATGGTTTCCCTCAGCAATCCTACCTCTAATGTTTGTAGAGATTGGAACTATCTTAATAGGGAACAGAACCGTCTCAGCTCAGAAAAAAAAATAAGATATCTGAGACATCTAGACTCTGGAGAGCCTTGAAACTTGGTTAATAAGGTTAATATGTGGAATGGACTGCTTTAGACAGAGACCTTGCTTAATACAGAAACCAGTGGAATATTGTGCTTTCGCCAATACACAGTTCTTATACGCTGTACCACTTTCTTAGGTCTGTCACCCTTTGCCATGCATGGAGTAGATTTGGTGAGCAGCAATGTGATATGTATGTAGATCACTTGGCTAAAAGACATGGTTTCCATCAAAGGGAAGAGCATTCCAGTTGATTGAAGGCATGAAAAATATTTTCTTTTGGGTACTATTTCTAGAATATCCAGATTTGAGTAAGGGCATGTCCAGAAAAGCTGCAAAACTGTATTTCTAGAGTGATCAGAAAGTGATTCAGTGGGTAGAAATGTGTGCTAGGTTTAGCCAATTGAGGTCTAATAATCAATATCATATTCCTTGTATTGGTAGCAATTCTCATTTTGCTGTTCACTGACTGCTTGGTTAGCTGAAATATGTCACTATTGACATCTCACATAGCGGAAACACAGCTCTGTGTAATGTGTGTCATGTCTGCTCTGGGCTCCACACGGATAAGAGGGAATAGACAAAGCAGGTTGGATGGCGTTTTTTGAGCGATTTTTCATGTATGTGACATGAAGATGAGTGGCCACTCCCCGGAGATCTGTTGAGAGAGAAATGGATTATTAAAGGGGCGGGCTCCATCTGAGTTACACTCTTACTCCTCTCTGGCAGCCCCAGCTAATGGAAATCACCAGTGGCTGCTGGCAGATGCAAAGAATTCAAGGCAGATGTTGGCCTCTTTTGGCTTGTTCACTTGTGGGCCTGACGCCACTGGCGTTGGTGCTCGTTATGCCCCATTATTGGGCATTATTGGGCGAGATTTTTAACCTATTTCTTCTCAAATTAATTGCTTCTGGTTCAGTTATCTGTAACCAATGTGATTGGAATAGCATGAAAACAATCACCGGTGTGTGGCTGTTGTCCACTAACTCCCCCGAGGAAACACATTGTCCATTAGCTGCTCTGGCAGCCGGTGGCTTTCATGAGCTCAGAAGGACAGTTCCACGTTACCTCCAGGCTGGAGACAAAGCTTTGGTGCAGAAGAGGTGCTCAACTGATTAGGAGGGGGGTGGGATGTCACCACCTCTTCTGCCTATGCAAGATAGGGACACTGGGCTCCAGGGGCACTCTGTAACGAGTTACAGAGCTAGTACCAGCAGCGGGACTCTTTTTATTCAGTTTTCAGACAAGTTGCAATGGGAAGTGGCTAAAAAATCACCACTCATGAGGCTGTATTTGCTCCATCACCTGGAGGAAAAGCCTGTAGCTCTGCTGAGGGTGACACAGGTGGTGGGGCACACTGGAACTGCACGCTAATGCCCATGGTGTGGATTTGGGTTGCGGAGTGGATTGCATTTTCCCACTTTCATCTTTAGACACGCTTCTCCTTCTTTTTTTCTAGGAAAGGTGTTTGCTTTTGTGTTGCTCAGGATCTCAGTTGGTTAATCTGGGCTAGAAAGGACATTTACCATGGTCGTCTTTGAAAAAAGAAAAAGACAAGGAAAAAACCTCTCTTCCTGTTAGCCTTTGGAGTTATTATTGGGAAAGATTTGTAAAGGTTACTTATAAAATTTTTATTATTTGTAAAGCTCATAGAGGATGAACTTGGGGGAGGTCAATAAACAATACTGGAATCACCAGCTGACATCAGGGTCTTACTGCCATGCATGTGAAACTAGAAAAAAAAATACTCAAAACCTCCACTCCTTTATTCTGCAGAAATTGACAAACCGGCAACAAGACATTTGTGCCCTGCTCATTGGGAGGCTGTGAAAGGGAAGGGAAGAATAAGGCTATTCTTAGCCCCCTTTACAGGCACAGAAAGTAAGGCACAGAACTGTCACTCGCTGGTGGGGAGGAGGGTTTGTTGCGGAGCCGAGGCCAGGACCGCTGTGCTGTGTGAAATCATCCCTCCCGACAGGGCGAGCGGCAACCCGCGCCTCACAGAGGCTCCCGTCCCAGGCAACTCCTGGAAACGTCCCGGTTTCTCCCCCTCACCCCGAATTATTTTTATCCGCGCTCAGAGACCGGGCTGCGGCTTCGCCAAGAGCCTGGACGGCGTCACCTCGGGATGGGAATCCACGCGGGGTCCTCACCGCGGGCGGACGACGGCAAAACGCGGCGGCCGCACG
>NW_015094506.1:26489800-26550903 GCF_001431845.1 Calidris pugnax
TGGGGACAGGTAGGCGGATGCCGGACCCGCCGGGAGGGGACCCGGGAGCGGCGGGGTCGGGAGAGCGCGGCGGCGGCGGCGGCGATGCTCTGCCCGGTCCCCGGGGCGGGCGCAGGTGCGGGGCGCGGCGGTGTTTAGGGGAGGAGGAGGTGGTGGTGGGTGTTGGGGGGTGATGCCCGGAAAGTTGCCGCGTCGGCGGGTGGGCTAACGGCACTTTGTGGGTCAGTTGCAGGCTTTGGCGTGGACCCCGCGCTGCAGATCGACGTGCTGTCCGAGCTGCAGCTGGGAGGCTCGGCCGAGGGCGTGCGCCAGGTGCCGGGGCTGCACAACGGCAGCAAAGCCTTCCTCTTCCCAGGTACATTCCCCTGCCCCTGCCCGGACCCGCTCCGCTTCGGCCGCCGCGCACCGGGGGCTCGCCCGCCCCCCGCGCCGAGGGGTTCGCGCCCCAAGCGCCCGGGGTCCTTTCCCTTCCCTTCTCTTCCCTCCCCACCCGCTTTTCTTCTGCTCTTCTTCCCTCACCCCGCTTTTTTTTTTCCTTTTTTTTCTTCTTTTTTTTCCTTTGACTGGTAGACGCTTAATTAAAGTACAGCAGGAACGGGGATGGCAGATGGCTTATTTTGTGAGTCGTGGGGTGCGGTGATGAATAATAGCACCACCCACTCTTCTGCTTTACTTGGGAAACGCTAAACATACCCCAGTTCCAGCTAAGGGAACGCTCACTCAAAGTTTCATGTGAATCGAGCAAAATGCCGAAATGAGGTGCCCCAGAGGAGTGAGACAGATGGCTGGAAATAAGAACACCCTTTTTTACCAGAGGAAAGAAGCCCTTGTGAGCTTCTGTACCGTACCCCGTGTGAGAAACAAAGAATGAGTTTGGGTCTCTTTTAGTGCTTGTGATTGGTTTTTTGTTCATATTGGGAATAGAAATAAAATAGTAGTCCTGTCCCATCTTTCAAAAATACATTTAGGGCACTTATTAAAAAATAATTAAGCTTCCTTATATTGAAACTCATAAAGGACTGTAAAATAACTCTCAATGGCCAGCTGAATTTATTGGCGTAGGTTACATTGCCCACACTTGCTCATTTTCAGTGCAAATTTAAATTAGGCTTTAATAATGTACTGATACCTTAAACGAAGCTGGAGTCAAGAATGTTTTGAGGAAAACCCTTTATGTTAATTTAAAAAAAAAAGCAGCCTAACAATGGCCTTTAAAAGCAAATTTCTTACTTGAATGATGATGAAATGCTCCTTAGGAAAAATAACTAAATAGGAGCAAGGAATATGCCTTAATATCTGGTGGAGCAAGAACAAAGCTCCGCATCAGCCTGTGTTTTTAAAAAGGGGTCTTGATTGCTGCTTTCTGGTGTCATGTCAGGAGTTTCAGTTCGGATCTGAGAGCATTTCTAGTGCAACAGGCAAGAGGGTGTGTTTCCCACACAGAAGAGTTGTAATTCAAGGGAGATAAGATCTGGAAAGGGAATTTATTTTTCATGTTTGCATTAATGAGATAATTTATCAGAAGCGAATAGTTGCCAAAGGCTTTTTTTTTTTTTAAGATGATCTCTCCAGCGGTGTTCTTCCCCCGTACAGCCAGCATGTGTCACTATGGACATGAACGTGGAGACACATGGGCATATGCGTTCAGAAACACTGACACATGCTGGCTTTAAACATCTGAGGTGGGCTTGTAGTTGTAGAGCAGAGCCCTTTGTGAAGGGGGCTTAGAATGATGACACGTTTGGGTGGCTCTGGGGTTTGTGTACTAAAATAGCTGTAATTATTTTTTTTTAACGGTATGGTTCTGAGTGGAGGCGTCATTGTGACGATGGGCTGGGGTGAGGGAAAAGTCAAAACTCCCTTTGACTTCATTGGTAACAGGATTAGAGGTTTGTAAGAATAAGAGTTTTTATTGTGTATTTTCCCAGTGTTGAGACAAAAAAATCCCTGGGTTACTAGAGAATTTTTTTCAAGTTGTTCCCTCTTTCTTTGTAGTTATGAGCATGAAGAGTTCCCAAATGGGTTAGCAGCTTAGTCATAACATAAGGAGACAGGAGTTTTAAATTTTTAGACCAACCTTTTTATTTTGTCAAGGGAGATCGGGGGAATAACAAGGACAAAACCACTTTGGTCTGAATGGCAGCTGAAGTCCCTCAGTATCCCTTGGGAAGTCTTCAATGCCCTGCAGGACTGGAAATATTTTTCATGCAGTAGCATGAGATGACTGATTTTCTTATAGGAAATGGGGTTCATACTGAGCAGACAGATTTTCATTTTCAAACTTGCATTTAGAAATAGAAATTTCCTTCCTTGATCAGACCACTGGGTCTACTCTAGTTATTTTTTGTTCTGCTCTTAGAACTCACACTGTAGGAACATTGCTGCAATGTATGCCTCTTAATGTATGTATTTTCAGTGTGTGAATTTCAAAGATATGTATGTGCTGACTTTAAACTTGGTTTTTACCTATGTGTGTTTTCATTATTTCAGCTAAAGCCTTAATCCTAGACACAAATGATTTTGTGAAAAGGACACAAATGACTTAAAATGATCTGTGAACTTACTCTGGAAGCTTTAGCTTGTGATCCTTTGCCTTTTGGTTTTTTTTAGATATTGAATCTTGTACCATATAAATATCTATGACACTTTAGTATGTTGCCTCTTTTGATAGATTACATTCTCAACTAGTGCCAAGCTTTACTTTACATGTGCTTAAAACATACAGAAAGCCATTCTGTAAATGCTGTTCTTTATTTTAGAAAGAAATTATGAAAGTGGCTGGTTGAATAGGTAACAGACAAAGATGTATGATGGGAAAATTCTACATACAGCTAAAGTAGATGAGTCTCTTTCCTTCTGTTTCTAGGTGAAAAGTCAGTTTTGACTACTTAATTTGATGTAGCATCAACTTTCAATACAAGGGTTTTAGCATCTAATTGGCTGTTCTGACAAATTCTTCTTTGTGTAATTGTTTTTCAAAGGTACTTAGATTTCTAGGCCATATAACAGAGTAAATGGTTACTCTCTGAAGGTAGTTTTAGTCTGTTACAGTCTATTCAAGGGCATCAAGATTGGTCACTACACAGTTCCTGATTTAGAAATTATTACAGCCATTTGAAGTTTGCAGTCACTTGGACTTTTTGTGTACCAATCTGCTCTGTTACTGTAAAAATCATCTGGGAAGTATCAGAGTTGGGAAACAGAACTCTTCCCACTGACTTCAACAGGATTAGTTGCTGTGGTCTTGAATTCTAAAGCTTTTTAGGTGCCTGATGCTCTTTGGTTGTAGTGGATGGTAGCACCTGAATGCCACCGTAATTTGGCTCTAGTTAGCTGCAGGGACTTCTCATTCTGGAAATGTGATTTGCAAAGTAATTGTAAAATATTCCAGTGTAGCTTGTGGGAAGATACAATTATGAATAGAAAACAGGAGGAAGTCTTCCAAAATGTTAGTGTTGCTGTATGTGAACATCTGCCAGCACTTTCTAGCCAACAGCAGATATTATTATGTCAAAATACATTGAGAGGAAAATTATTCCTCTTCTGGTCAGAGCAGCAGAAGAGAAGACAGAATATCTACACCGCAAACTTCTCTGTTGGTGACTATTTATGTAAGTCAGTGAAATTCTCAATACCTTTGTTTTCCCTTTGCAAAACAGGGACGACACTAAAGGTAAAGCCCAGAGCAGGTGGGTGGATAGAATTGTAATTAACATAGTTGAAGAAGGCTTTCGGAGAAATACCAGTTGTCATTCTTATAATTCTTTCTTTGTAAATATACTGCATTAATACAATTTGAGGAGATCAGTGGAGGTGTAGCCACTTTCCTTTGCAAGTATGAAAATCCTATTTCTGCAAGAGCATACGTAACTACAGGGAAACTTGAAAACGCAGACAAAAAGACAATAAGAGATGCTGGAGGATGCTGAGGGGTCAATGTGTTGGACTGTAGGCATGTGCAAGGTCCCAGTGAAGCCAGGTATTTCAGCTTGCGATAGGAAATGGTGTTCTGAGGGGTGAAAATTTAATTAAGGGCTGTAAGAGTAACTTGGTCTCCGTGGGCACTCCTCTAGGCAGTAACTTTTTGTCACACTCCCTCGTATTCTCCAGTTTTATATATATATAATGTATATAATATTTTGAGAGTGTTTCTGGATCTTGCTGTTGAGAGCAAATGCTATGCAACAGACCATCTTTGTCCAAAGAGCGTAGGTGTAGTAATGGAGACACCTTCCAACTGCCTCCATCAGCAGTGGAGAGTGGTGGAAGGAGCACTGTAAATCAAGGGATGAGAAGCACCAAAAATGAGAGCCAAGTGATGTGTAAGGAAAGTATATGCCCATCAAAAGGTGTATATATACACCTCAAAGAGTGGACAGAAGAGTGCAGTCAGATGGTTACAAGCACAGAAACATGTGCTTAGGGAAAAGATTAAAAAGGACACGGCAGTCATGAAAGTGTGGGAGCTTGTGTGTCTGAATGCAGAACTTGGAACTCATTCAGAGGATAAGGTTTTTCTCTGCCAATTAGGATATGTGACTCTTAATGTAGTTATAAATACTACTCAGATGTTTCTGGTGAGGAGGGACAGTTCTAGAGGCAAGACACAGTATATTCTGATGGGGAACAAGATGTGCTATAAAACACCAAAGAAATGATTTAATCTGTCAGTGGGAATCTGTCAGTCCTTGAAAGGACTCAGCACTACTGTTTTTTGAATTGGGGCTTGCTGGCACAAACTGCTGGCAGAAAAATCCCCAAACTAAAATAGGCCTCTTGGTGTAAATGATTTGTTACCTATTGCTGCATGACTGGATCATTAGCGCATTATTTTAAAATGCTAGCTAGACCATATTACTGTATATATAATATATATCTTACACCCTTTTGAAAAGATGACTGGTTTTGGCCCATGACAATCTCTGGGCATTACTAAATAAAGGAGCTAAAAATTAAGCTTCAAAACTAGAGGCGAGTAAAATTTCTCTTGCAGAAATGGGATTTACATTGCCTATGCACTTCACACACAGGTTTTTTTTTCCTTGCCACCTGTCATCGGAACTACGGACAGATGCTTTCTCCAGGTTCCAGCTGAGCTTGCTGAAAATATTACTGTTCCCAGCTGCTTGTCACCACCTGGGAACTAGAGGTTACTGTCCCCACAACTTTTCCAAAGCCAGAGTTCATGCGAGTGTTCCCATGTCTGCTGATGGCGAAGTCAGCCAGCTTCAGAAGTGCACCTTGCTGACTTCAGTGACATGGATTAGAGAGTCCCATAAAGTACCTTTTCTCCAGCTGTACTTGGCTCCCGGAGGAGCGGTAACAGACAGCTGGGGGAGAGGATGCTGATGTTGCCAACTGCCATGGCTGACTGCAGAGTGAATACCTATCTGCGGCTTTTTTTGTCTTGGAATCAAGCTGGTTTCTCTCAGAATCACTGAATCCTCAAAATGTGGGATCTCCAGCATAGAGATCATCTGTAGATAATAAAAATTCCCAGAGTTTTTCAGAGACAAAGAAGCCCCCTCACCCTTTAGTTTTCAGAAAGACTGAAATAATGGAGTTTAATTTCAGTAAGTACTGGAGTGTTTTCCAGTGCTAGAAATGCCTCATGTAAGCAATTGCTCTATGCAGTGCAGTAGCCAGAGAGATCCAGATTTTGGTGTATCTGAAAAAAATAGCCTGTGCTTCCCCCCCTCCAGCTGCCCCCATCCCTTTCCACCTCTGGCACATTCCAAAGTCACCTCTGCACCCCTGCAGACAGCCAGGGTTGTGATTGATGCTGCTGGGGAGTTAGGCTGGATGTTGAATGAGAGCCCTGAAGGCCTGGGCTGCTTCTGCAAGAGCCTGCAGAGCAGGGGCTGCTGCCCCACGGCATCCCCTCGCTCCAGAAGAGCTGAATATTCAGCACCCTCCTCCTCCTGTTAGCAGTGGCAGCGAGAAGAGGTGTTTGGGAAGTGTTTGCTGCTTGAAGAGCCTGCTCAAAAAAGGAGGAGGTAGTCCAGGAGAATCCTGCATCCAGTTCCCATCCCAAACCATCCTGAGTTACCGTGCCTAGAGAGCTAGGGTGCCCTTCCCTGCTGAATAATCATGAATTTACCTAGTACTGGAGACTGTATTGCTTGCTTGCTACTGCCCTGATGGCTTATCTGTAAGATAGAAGGAGAAAAAGTTATGGGAATTAAAAAAAAGCCCCTGAAATATTGCGGACTTGTGATTGATGCTTGTAATGGTGCAGCAGAGGGTAGGACTGAGAAGCGGAAAGTGAATGGGGACCAGTATATAGCAGATATAAACTTAGGTTTCCAGAGACGGAAAGCTTGTAATCCCTGGATGTAGTTATTTGTGTATAGTTGATGCAAAATAATGTTAAGGAATGACAGAAAACTTCGCTTGTAGTATTTGGGGATTGCAACTGTCTTAATGCTGAAATTTTCAAATAAATAATATTTGAGAGTCTGTATTAGGCATATAAAGCATCACAAAGGTATGAGAGTAAAGCAATAAAAGTTGTTTTAAGAATGGCTCTAAAAATTATGTCGTTCGTCACAAGAAAAGGTATTTTACACAGATTTTTTCTGTCTTTTATTCTTGTATTTTGGCTTTTTTGTTTGTTTTTCTACTGTTGGCTTTTTGAGGGGAGGAAAAAGGAAATGAACAGAAATTACATAGTCCCTTCATAGCCTTTGGGTTTTCTTTTTTTTTTTTTTGTTTTGTTTTTGTTGTGCTTGCATCTCTTGCAGTGTGTCTTGATGTGGGCTTTTGTCACCTTTCAGTCTGTTAAATTAAGAGTGTGGATTCTGGAAGAAGCTACAGCGTGGGGAGAGAAATGATACCTGTTTGCTGGTCTAGGCACTGTATCCTACCTGCCCAGATCCCCTCGGGAGATGGAGCCCAAGCAGCATGACTTCTGTGACTTTGCCTGGCCTTGGTGGGGACAGCTAATGTCTCCAGCCTCTGCCGCTTCAACCTTTGGAGCAAATTAGTACCTGCATTTATTAGTCAGTGAGGGTGTGACTCAATTTAGAGGGATGTCATATTTTACTGGATTCTTGTGGGCTTGAACTGGTGCTTTTCACAGCCAGGTTGTGTCTAATATCTGCAATAAATTGATGTCCCTGGGGGTCTTTTTTCTACTGATCCTCTAAGACTTTTTTTTTTTTTTAAATGAGTGTTTGGTTGTTCAGGTTAATTCAAATAACCATGTTCTGTTTACACATTCAAACTGCCCCCCAAAAAATTCATACTGATTAATAACAGACAGAATTGTGTTTGCTTGTTCCTACCTTTTACAATGAGGCAGTTGAAATTGAAATATTGCAGAAACAAACCCCTTGTTGAGGCTAATATTATCTCAGGGCTCAACCTGGCATATTTGTTGGAAAGCTGAAGATGTGTATGATGTGCAGCTCTGGGGCATGTATGGAAGGAAAAGACATGAAGATGGTGTCAGCGTGGTGATGTGGGGCAGTTGGTGCAGTGAGAGGGGTTGGATGGAACTGAGGCCAAGGAGGCCTCTCTCCATGTTGATGTTCCCATCAGGAGCAGCCAAGTGGAGATGACTGCTCACCAGGCAGCCTCTCCTGGCAGCTTAACAGGAGGCAGCAGTCTCGGCCAAAGTTAAAGATCTAATGTTGACAGCAGGACAGCATCTGTCCTGAGAGGACCCAGCGCCTGCAGCATGTGTGCCCTGAGAAGAGGGACAGTGACTCTTCTGGGTAACTGTCAGGCACGTCTTTCCATATTGCTGGGGGAGGATTGTGTTAGCAAGGGGTAGTGACGTGGGAAAACGAGGTCTTGATACCTTTATGTAATTGTTTTTGCTGTGACATAGTTCTACAGTCACGAAGCATGGCTGAGACTAGCTAGGTTAATGGTTTTTTTTATGGTTTCTCCTCCCACTGCAGCTCAGTTGATTCTCCAGCGATGTTTCACAGAGGACAGCAGCATTTCCTATACATCCCTTCATCTAGATCAGTTGTAATGTCTGTTTTTCCCCTACTGTTTGCTTATAAGATGTAGGAAATAGGTTTCCTACTCTCTCCCCTTTGCCTACATTCTTCTAGTCTGTGTTCTCTAGGGCATATAGGTGCTGGCTTGGAAAAATAACTCTGAGAATGGCTAACTTCACTGCTTTGACTGAGTCTTAAGGGAGATACAGAACTGAGCTCGTAAGTATTTAAAACCAGTGGATAAGAGCTGGAGATTATATATAGCTATCATGGGAAACTGTACTTTCATGTGGTGACCCTTCAGTTCCCTATATTTTATCCTGTTTAGTCATGTGCCAAGGTGCATCCACGGAGCAGCTGTAGTCTCCCACCTGCACTGCTAAGGTACAGCTGAATAAGGGGTGAAAAATGATTTTTCACTGAATTTTTCTGTCTGTCCTCTATATTTTATCTCAATGTTTAAGAAATGCTACTTTTTCCATCCTGGTGTTCAAAAGTTTTCTTCTCAGGAAAATCTGAAAAGAAATACCATAAGTAAGGCTACTTGAATTTTACATTTTTGCCTGGTCATGTTTTCTATGATAAGTACTCATTATGAATATTTACTCAGCTATTTGAGGTAGCTGTTACTGAACTTTAAAAACTTAAACTTTTAGCAAATATGTTATTTAAGTTATGGTCCCATTTAGGGAATAAAGTTCCCTTTTTTTTTCTTTTCACTGTTCTTTAAACCGTATTGGGTTGGAAAACAATTCTGTAGCCATTTTTTACATGGAACAATTTTACAACAAATATTTCTCATTATTTGTTATGTTAAGCAACATTTTGTTGGCTTGTCTTTTTTTTGTGCGTACTTTTTGGGGGGGTATGTGATTCTGGTGACTTCAGAGAGAAACACAGGCTTAGAAAACTGACTTCTGTGTTGAGAGATGCTACTGGCAGCTCTGTGGTGTTGCACGCCACAGGTGCTAAAGCAATGGGCATGGTCTAAAAGGGCAAGTAGACTAAAAGAGGCTTCTCAAGACAGTGTTCAGAAGGGTTTTAGCAGATTAACATATTTGCAGCAACAACAACATTGCTATGATAGACTGTAATGTTTCCAAAGGAGCCATTACAATCAATATTGCTAGCGATCCATAACTGAGAACTCTTTTAGTGGAATTTGAGTGGCAATTTCCCTCTCTGAAAACATAGAGGGAGTATAATAAGAAAAAGACTTCCAGTTGTAGAGTGGTTCTCTCTGTTAAACAGAGCAAAGTTTATACAGTTTCCCCAGCATAAATGCTTATTTAAGTATAATTAGGTGGTGTAACATCCATACTGTTTATCCTATCAATAGAAGACACGTGCCAGCCATGACTCCATGGCTGGAAGTCTACCAGTCTAAATACAGCTGTGTAATGATCCAGAAGGCTTCCAAAGGAGCTTTGGTGGTTTTGAGGTCAATATTCTGTTTTAATAACTCCCTAAGCATGTATTTGTGTATTGGTCCATGGCTGTTCCAAAGGCACTCTTAAGATTTCCTGTAAGATTGGCTAATATCCCTTGAACTTGAAACAGTCCCCAGATTTGCTCAAGGAGCGGGGTAGGGTTGAGGAGAACCTTGTGTACCCTGTTCAGTGATGCTCTTTTTAAGAATCCTCGTGTATGCTGTTAGTGTTTGAAGCATAAAGGCGGCGTACTGTAGTAAGAGATCTGGGAGCTTGAGTTTTTTTTAAACTGAGATTGCATCTGGGTTATTGCCTTCATTCTGGGTTTCTCCATTTCAGTAAAATATCAGTGAATTGCAGGGAGTGAAGAGAACAACAGCAAACCTGATTATACAGTAAAAAGGACTGGCTTACTAAGAAAGCTTTTGAAAGAACTTGAGTATGTACAGCTTGTCCAAGCAATGACAAAAGCGTTGTATGAAAAGTGTCTAGTATTAGAAGATTCTTAGAGGTTTAAAATGAAGGAGTTATTTAGTATTCAAAGAGCTAGAGGTAAGAGTAATGGAATGATATTATAAATGGAGAGGATTTAAGATAAAAGGAGACTTTCACAGTGAACTAGTTTAGATTGTGGAATAGCTACCGAAAGGAAGTGGTGGAAATCTCCAGATTTTGTAGAAGATGGATAAAATAATAATAAAAAAAATATGTAGGAAACATTAGCTATGTTACAGTAATTGTGTGACATTCAGGCAATATGCTAAGGATGGGGTGGATGACCCTGTTAAGTCTTTTCTGTACCCTGGAAATCTGGGGTATTGGTGGAATTGCTCTAGTATAGGGGGACATTTTCAAAGACACAAAGGGATATCAAACACCTAATACTTATTAGAACCAAACTGATGCCTTTTCATTCTCCCTAAAACTGTGCACTTCAGTATATTTTGATGGTACTCACCTACAAGAGCAAGGAAATCGGGGTTTGGAAGTGTTTCTATATTAACTCATCCAAGCTTATAAATTGGGCATGTATTTAAAAGCTGTAGCTGCTTCACCAGGGCTAGCGGGCACATCCATAGAAGCATGGATTCCATTAAAACCTGATTTAAAAGACATTTTCTTGCGGGAGAATCTGAACTCTGGTCCTCCTCAGCTTCCTTGGGACCTCTGACAATTGTAGCTTGAGTCCCTCGGGTACTTTCTGAGCTGTGTGTATGGTATTCCATGCTATCCCTTCTCTTTGGTGTTCCTGATTAAAAATCCTTCCAGCCTTTTTCTTTTCCTGATGTCAAAACAGATATCAGGAGAGTAGAGATTTTTCTGAGACTGCCAGTAAGACTGGTGGCTTGGGTGTCCCCTCCTCTCCCCCAGGTGTGGTCCCTCTGCCACTTCCCCCTCATTTCTGCTGGTACCTGAATTCTCTTTATGGTTCAGTCTCCTGCCTTCTCCCATCTGCTGCTGTTTGCTCAGCCTGCTTCCAGAGACCCGTGGCTAGCAACAGAGTTGTTGGATGTGCCTGGTATGCTTCAGATGTAATTTTTTTCCAGTGGTGCTCTCCCTCCCCCTGCCTTGATCCGCTGTTTTTGGTTTTGGGATGAAGGTTTGGGTTTTCTGGAGCTCATGAAGGTTTGGGTTTTCTGGAGCTCTCTAAGTTTGGTGATTGTTGACTATTCTTTTGTGTCAGAAGTTAATCTTTCATGCAAACCACATCATTGTTGTCATCTGGGAAATGAGGGTGGATCTCATATTAATGCTTTCTTAAGCTCACCGTTGTGTTGCATGAAGATAAATCAGCCTTAACACTTAGAATTTTGGTGAGCTGAGGGCAATTAAAATTGACCAATTATACCCTAGAAAACCAGAGGTGAAGGAAAACTAGGATGAGAGATCCAAACCATTGCAAAGAGGGAGAAATAGATTTTTAATGGGGAAAAAAAGCGGTAGGTCCTCAGATTCAATATACTGGTTGCAGGGAAAGGAGATTTTGGGGTAAAAGGACTGAGCAGAGACCATGAGTAGATCCTATTGACACTTGCATAGTGAGAACCAAGTAAGGGAGAGATGTGGTGTCTTGCTCAGAGGTTGTACCAGTTTCCACGCCCAGCATGATGCTAATCCAGAGGTGCCCTGGTGGATGCTGGTCTTCTACAGTCTGTCATTGTAGTTCCCAATTTACCACTGGAATATGATGTATTTGAGAAGCCTGAATTGTGCATATCTTTGGGAGGAGGGTGGTTCAAGTAATCTAGCTTGATCTACACCTAGCACAATCTGCTTACACCGTTTATTACTGCTGATAACTTTGTCCTTTATCATTTTCAATTGATTAGGCTTTATTTACCTTCAGTAGCCTCCATTTTCATTTGGGAAAGGCTGACAACACTGTCTCCTGTCTTCCCCCTTGGTGTGACTTGCATAACTTTTTAAATCCTGACCGTGCTATACAACTAGGGACTGGAAATAAATTCAATCTTTTAGCAGTTCTCATGTGTGTCATGCCCTTATTACAGTACCAGTAGGGCAATGCATTATTTTTCTTGCACTCTTCAGTCTGTGTCCCAGTGTTAACAGCATTGCTTGGCGTGATATTTTTGTTTGTTGTTAGGTCAGTTTGACACAAAGTGCTCATATGACAGTATGCAGCCAAGCATAACTAGGTGCATATGCCACAGATGGCAGCAGCAAGGAAAACAAGACAGGCTTGATTTTCTCCACAGGTTTCAAGGTGTTCTCAAGCAGCTTCTAGAAAACTGCTCTGAAGCTAACGGGGTGGGAGGGTGGGCATGTATATATACACATATACATTTAGAAAGCTATAGCAGGTTGCAAACCTTTTAAATGTAGCTGGAAGCTGTCTTGAAGTGAAGAAGCAGACAGAAATCCCACTCTGTGCTACCTCTGTCCGTGTTCAAACATAATAGGTTTTATGGTAGTATTGGTCCTGAAAAACCTAAACAACATCACTGTAAGTAGCAGCGCTGGATACTATCTATGAGGGAGCCAATACAAAGAGTCTTCAGAATTTAAAAAGGAATTGAGAATAGTGTTGGAATATAGACTAGGGAAAACTAGTTATCAAAAAAGCTATTGCATTGTATAATTGATAACCCAGAACCTATAAATTACCAGTAAGCATTACAATAATAAATACCTGGGGCAGAGCATATCATACAGCACACATCTTAATTTCTGAGGAGTGGGATTTCTGTAACAAGAACAGAATTCATCTTTATCTTCGTCACCTTGTTATCATGTAATAGGCCCCCACTGAGGAGCACCCTCTCTCCTGGTGATATTATCTAGCATGACAGCATAGTTACAGTGGAAGGGATTGTATTTCTTGGGCAAGAAGCAATGATTTTCTGTATCATGTTTGCCATTAAAAAATCCTGATGGCACTTTTGCATAGTGCGTCCTCTGGCATTGGTGCACACATTCCTTATATTTCTTTCAGAAATGTCCAGGAGCACATGTTCACAGTTTCTGTGAACATGTTTTAGTAGCAATCTAGGGTGGTAGGATCTGTATTGTTTGTTAAGCAAATCAGCTGCTTCAGCCTCCTGTGCTAAGAATGCAGGTTTCTAATCTGGAGCCTTACACATTTAAAATCCAGGTGTTCCTGCAATTAGGGGTTTTTTGTCCTTTCATTTGCAAAAGGTTTGAAAAATTATCAGAAATAAACTGTTGCAGATACAGTCGCTAGAACCTCTAATGTATTTGTTTACCTCTTTACTTATTTACTTTTAGCCTACTGAGTCCAAAAGCCATGAAACCCTCAGTCATGGACCCTACATGTTTTTGGAAGTGCACACCCGATTTGTAGCTGTGCAGCCGGGCTGCTTTACCTTACAGTACATGGCTCCCTCCTGGAATCCTGGTGTAAATTCCTCCTTTGCTAAAGGGACCTCAGCCAAAGGGAGGATAGGAGATGTCTAAGTGTCTTAGCATTGTGCTGTAGCAAATTGAGACTGAGAGCTGTGATACCGAGTCCTGATGCTCAAATGGATATTTATAGTGGTGGGAACCTGCCACTCTGTCTCTGTTGTACAGATCTACTAACCAAGCAATGGTGCTATGCATGGCTGTTTTATTGTGCTGCTGACACACTGAGACACACCACCCTTGTAGGATGCTTCCCTGATCTGTAATTTAGGTGGGGAATCATGCTGAGCACCTGCATGATTCCTTTGACAGCTTCACCGATGCAGTTGGATTCTGCTTGTGTAGTAGGTGTCTGGTCTGGAAGGAAAGATCCACCTTCCCTATTCCACACAGCGTAATCAGTGTGTGTTCCACAAAGAATCATTTCATATCCCCCATCTCCAGATCATCTCAGGTGTTTTGCCAGTTTTGGACCCTTCACTACAAGAAAGACATTGAGATTGTGGAGTGAATTCAGAGAAGGTCAATGAGGCTGGTGAGAGGTCTGGAGAACAAGTCTTATGAGGAGAGGCTGAGGGAGCTGGGGTTGTTTAGCCTGGAGAAAAGGAGGCTGAGGGGAGACCTTATCGCTCTCTACAACTACCTGAAAGGAGGTTGCGGTGAGCTGAGGGTTAGTCTCTTCTCTCAGGTAACAAGCAATAGGATGAGAGGAAATGGCCTCAAGTTGTGCCAGGGGAGGTTTAGATGGGATATTAGGAAAAATTTCTTCACCTAAAGAGTTGTCAAGTATTGGAACAGGCTGCCTAGGGAAGTGGTGGAATTGGCATCCCTGGAGGTATTTAAAAGGTGGGTAGATGTGGTGCTTAGGGACATGGTCGAGTGATGATTTTGTCAGTGTTAGGTTGATGGTTGGACTCAATGATCTTAAAGGTCCCTTCCAGCGTAGGTGATTCTGTGATTCTATGTTTTGGAAGAGCTTGATTGTACTTTAGTGGTTAGCACCCAACCAATTGTTTGGTAGACTCACAGGGGCTGGAAGGATGCAAAGGAGGCTGTTTCAGCAGGGAAAGTCAGTAGTCGGGCTGTGGGAAGGTAAGCTTAGCATTACAGACAGATTCAGCTTGATGTGACTTTCCTTGGTTTCTCGAAGCTACCAGTACATAAGCTCAGAGGCTTAACCCAGCCACGAGTATAATCACTCTCAAACTAGCATTGTATCATCTCCTTTGCAGAATGTTTCTAGACAGATTTCAGTGGTATTATTGTCAATTTACAGTGAATGCATAATATATTACAGCCATAGTTTGCCCCAGACAGTCTTGGAATTACAAATTCTTTAGGAAAGAGTCATACAAGTCAGTGCCAGGAGCTGGCAGAAACGGTTGAGAGCTTGCTACTGCTCAATTATCTCATTCTATCACATGGGGTAGAAGGTTTTCCCCTATTAAATATGCTGTATTGTAATTTCATTTGCATAGTTGACAATTTTTAATGTTCCTGTAGCCGAAAAAAGAAAAAAAGTTCAAAAAGCAAACAAGCTTAACAAACCAAGCAAAAATTCCCTGGGGACTTTGACCATGGAGAAGGAATCATTACAAGCAAAGCACTTTGAACGAAATCATGATTACTTATGCAAATGCATAAACTACTCCAATTAAACAAGCAAGTTAGGTCCTTAATAATGGTTTGGTTACTTCAAATGAGAAACGTTGCAGCTGTATTCAAGACTGTGTCCAGGCTCTCAGTACCTTTTCCCCCTCTTGTTCCACAGTGGATCTGTGCTCTCAGCTGTGCCAAATGACTTTAAACACACAAGTATGTAGCTTGTAGGTGAGCCAGAGTTTTGGCCAGAAGTGATATGATTAACGTTTTTTTAAGGATATAAGTATGAATAGTCAATATAATCAGGGGACAAATGTGTGTGTTCAAAGACAGGTCCTTCTTCTAGTCTCCTGTGTCAGTCCGTTGTGCCTCCTGGGACTTTGCATATGGTTTGAGCTGGAGAAAAGCCCTTGCTGGAGACACACCAAAGCTGGAGCTGACATTCAGAATAGAGAAAGCTATAAAGCAAAGGCAATTGGAACTTCCCCAAATGCTGCAAGAACAAACTGTGACATTTCCCCCCTTGTTTTTATTTGATTTAATGATATGGCTTCAAGTCAGGTTTTGTCTCGATTGTTTAGTTTCAGCTGAAGTGCATTTTGCCATGCTCCTTTTCTCCTTCCCATCCGTTGCAGTTCTTTCTCCGTTCATCCTTGCTGAGGAATTTCTTTAACAGAAATAAGAAGGGAGGCACACAGAACTGGTGGTCACTGTAGTGGTGTCTCAACTACAAGGGCAGTTTGTGGGGTATCCCTCCTAAACTGTCTGTAGGGTATCCCAAGGTCCCGATCATTCAACTTGGGAGATTTACTACAGTCCTTGCTCCTGGCATTTGTGAGTCTTTGTTCTGGTGAGACCATGTTGTACCCAGTTTTTATGGAGCACTTGGGTGCATTAAGGTCTAGATGTACCCGGTCGGGTTGTGACGTATGATCAGGCTGTAGTCCTAGCGTTCACCCAGACTTGGGAACTGGGCAGTGTTCCTGGCCCCTGCAGGTCACACTCACGCTTTGGGAATGGCTCCAGTAGGATTCTTACAGGGTCAGTGTTTACCCCGTATCTTGTAGTCTTTTAAACTTGAGGTGGAACTGCAACACCTTCCCCCAGACTCCCACAGAGCTCCTTCCTAGAGCCTTGGAGAAACCAAGTCAGATTCATGTGTGTTTGGAAAACTGTAGCTGCTCCTCTTTTATTATTCCCTCTGGAATGACTGGGAATCTGTGAGATGGGAATGAATACATGTATAGAAAAAGTAGCTCAAAACGTTTTATCAGCCAGTATCTTACATATCAGTTCAAATAAAGAGTCAAGTGTATTTAAGAAAAGAAAAGGCAAACCAATCCACCTTCTCACTGAAGTATCTAAAGCACAACACATCTAGCAGGGTTTTGGTCTAATAAAGGTTGTTTTACTTCTTTCTATCTTCAGTTTTCATTACAGGAATGCAACTCCTGAATTTGAATGCACTGTGCTCCACTTAAAAACGTGCTGTACCCTTTCAACCTTGTAAGGACTCTGCTTTTGGACTGACTTTGCATGCTGCTCAGTTGGCTGGGAGCAGCTTAGCCCACATTGCTTACTTAAATAAAAGAACAATATGAAGTAAACAGTCTCAGATATCGTGCCCTTTGAAATTTGTGTGTAAGCTAGTTAAGAAAAAAGCTTAGCCAAAAATTTTAATAGGAGAAAGCAACACAATGTGAATATATGCTTGTGACCCTGATCCCAACTAGTGTAGGAAAACGAAACAAAATTGAGCGAGCCTTATTATATTTTTCAGACTCCTTTTAGCCTGCAGCCCTTCTCCTTTTTCTCACAAACCACTAGAATTTAATTTGGATAGTTCAGCAAACCTACAGTCAGATGCAGAATTGATTTATAGATGCTGCTATTAAAAGCTGATTATGTGCACACGAAACAAACCGTGGAGCTCAATTAATTAGGATGCCTCCTTCAAAGACTCTTCTGCAGGAGTTTGTTTTATAATTCAGTTCATACTGTATGTTTAGCTTTAGATGCACTTCAGAAACTCAAGAGCACACCCTTTGCTAAGACAAGCTATCCTTCCATTTAATAACTGTTTGTTTTTATTGTGGACTGGAAAACATCTGTAATGAATGGCTTGTCCTAAACGGTATTTGCATGTAGTCTTTCCACTGTGCAATTTAGTGTGCTGCTGGTGCTGTGGGGGGGTTTTCTTGCTTACCTCCAGTCACTTGCTCGTGGCTGCTTCCAATATATTTTTGGGGGTGGGGAGGAGGAGGGAGCTGGGCTAGTTAAAGCTGGATCAGTTGCCTTATACGGTTCCTCATATGTTTGCATGAATGCAGTTGGCACCATAGGGATGAGGAGAAGGAATTACAGGCTGGTGGCAGAGCAAAGGGTACAACTGCCTCTTTCTGCAGCACGAGTTTAGACTGGTGGAAGGGGCTTTGGACCTGTGTAGTGAGTACTGTTGAAAGTTAGACTTAGTGTCTTTGTTGTAGTGCAGTAATTATTGTCTCATGAGCGTGACTGAAATGACAGTGTCTGCACTTGACACCTCCAAGAAATACAGCCTGGCTTTGGTGTTTGCTGCAAAGGTCTGACTGTAGCTTGTCTCTGAGAGAAGATGTGTCCTAGTTGTGAGGGCTGTTGCAAGCGCAGGGTAGAGGCAGCCACTAAGTTTGTCCTCTGAAGGGCTGAGCTCCTGCAGATCTGGTGTTCGGTGGATTTCTTTGCTGGGTTTTCAGATTGTTGCGCAAATCTTAGATCTTAAAAGACTTGGGTTTCCGTGCCTGTGGCCACCTGATCGCCTCATAACTAGATGTCGTAGCTGAAGGTTGACCACCACCTGCTGTTTGTGTCCTTGTAAGTCATTATCATTGCCAACCATGGTATGAGGCAATTCTCCCTTCCTCAGCCCCCTTCCCCTCAGTCTTTTGTGTTGTTTTCAATACTATTGCTAACTTTCATGTCTCAAACCAGCCGCGTATGTTACCACGTTAGCATCATTATTCCTTCTAAAGGCATTTCCATGCTGTAACCTTTGACTTGAACAAGGAGTGTGACTTGCTTGGTGTTTGCGTTTTTTGTTTCTTTCACTGTCACTTTGAACTTTGTTCCGTAAATTAAAACTAGAATGTTAAGGCTGTGGGGCTCTGAGTTGTTCTGGTGTGGTCAAAGCAAACACATGCAATATTCTAGGAAAGTAAAACCAATATGTAAGTATCATGGCTGGAGACAGGTTCCTAATTGAAATTAATAGTTCCCTCCTTATTTTTACATTCTAATATAAAAAGATTTATGTCTTTGGTTTTGTGTATTAGAAATGTTCACAGTATGAGGTTTTTACGTAACTGTTGAGAAACCACAAATTATTATCCGAGATATTCCAGTTTGATTTTCCAAGCTATTATGGAAGAAGTCCAGTTCCAGTAAAGTATTTTCCTCGGGTCTTAAAATGATTACTAGAAGCCAAATGTCAAGAACAAGCCTGAATTGGTATTTATTGAGAACAGCTGGTGATCTATCAAGCACCTACTGCTAGTGTTCAAAAGCAGTTGGAATGAGGGATTTGCACTGTTGCGTTAGTGTAAAAAGAATGTATCTAATGGATCAAGGACCAAATTTCCGTGGTCTGTCTTTAGGAAATCCACCTGATGCCTGCTCTGAGCAAAGGGCGCTGTGCTTCATCAGAGTACTAGTAATTCAAAAGACCACATAGCTCTTTGGTACAGGAAGTATGAACTGACCCCATTTGCAATATCAAAACTGAGTGGCCCCGTGTTAATGTTAGCAGTTAATGTGACAATAATCTTAATATATAGGCTTCTAGTGTGATCTAATCAGGTCTTGATACTTTTGTATTTGAAAAGATAGTCTGAGGCCATGATGAATGATTATAAGGTTTTATAGACAAAAGGGTGGAAAACTCTCCAATCTAGTGATTGGCTAATGATTCACAGGGGTAGAGTAGACCTCAAAAAAGGCAGCTCTGTGTTTCCCCTCCTTGTCTCAGCTCAGCAACAAGGACTGGGAGGCTCTGGGTAACTCCGTGGGACAGCCAGGGTTTGGTTCCTTGCTAAGGCACAGGCCGTCTGTAGCACAGTGTTTGCATCCTAATAGCTCCAATTAGAATAGAAATGCACGTAGGAAGGGGGAGATAATTATTTATGTGTGACTACCCTGCATTCCAGTGGTCTCAGCTGGCTCTGGGTTTTGTTCTCCCACTTTTATTTAGTTTAAATTGCCTGTTCATCCTGAGTGAGACCTCTGGGGCTCCAAACCCTTGGGGCAGGGGAGCTGAGCCCCTCAGGGCAGACACTTTTTGCCTACGCACACAAGCAGGAAAATACAGTTTGGTTATACTTCATCAGATCTTCTGTCATTAATCAAAATGAGATTGTTCTCGTTTCAGTATAAGTATGTAATATGTTTGTGGGCACAAAAGCAGACTCTCATCAATAGACTCTAATGATAATGAACCTGCGGTAGAAGAGGATGTTGGCTGGGATTTCTAAGCTGAGAAACCCAGCTCATCCCCTGGCAAACAGGGTCAGAGGATGCGCTTTGCATCTCAGAACCAGACTCTATAGGTTTTTAAGTGGGTTCCACATCTGTATTTTCCTGTATTCTTCTACTGTAAAGCTGCTGCCCAAAGCTGCAGCGTGAGGAATCCTGTGATCATGATTAGAGAATATGTTCCGTGTGTGTCCTTCCACTGCTCTGTCTCTTGGGAGTAGATTGTTTATATTGCTAGAAATTGTTAATGCAGTTAAACTATCTTCCAGCATGCAAACCTATGTCATTCCACTCTGTTAGTGTCCCTTGGCTAAAAATGAAAGCTTTGATGTAATTGTATTTGAGTTGCTTTATGATTTATTAACAATTCCATTAAAATACCATGGATGTCTGCTACAGCAAGAGTTACGCAATCCACAGTAGAAAAGACATGATGTTTCATAAAAGAAACGTTAAAGGAGATATATATAATATATATATTATTTTTGTGTATATATATCTATTGTCTTTTGTATGCCCCTTTGTTAAAATTGAATCAAATTCAGCCTGGTGTGATGCTGTGCAGGAGCTTGGTTAGGACTTCAGGACTGTGCAAGCTGTTGCATTTCTTAAACACATACTAAAAAATATTCCTGGTCCATAAACCACAATAAACCACTGTTAATACAGAGTCACATCGTCATAGGGACAGATTAAAGAATAAAGCTGTTTTTCTGAACAGCAGTGTAAGCATGCTTGAGAGCTCAGTGAGTGCTGCCCAAAGAAATCATTGTTTCTGTTGCAGTTAGCTCTCTGCTGCTCTTGCTGTCCCTGAATTAGTGTCCCTGAGTTAGAGCAGGATGGTCAAATTGCAATGACAAGAAGCTTGTGAATTGATTTAGTTCTTACACAGTTGATTACACATGCTAATGAATTGATTTTGTGCATTAAAAATAGGTATTAATTTTTTTCTAGTTTAATGTATTATGGAAAACCTTGGGAATTGTTTTTCTAGCATTTGACATCTTATTTTGTAAATTAGCTCTCCAGAGGACAGAAGGTTGGGTCTTTTATTTTCTATACATGTTCCATGCAAATTCAGCAGAAATATTGCTTCAGTCTTGGTTGTGTGCAGGTTTTTAAAAGCAAAAATCTTTATTGTGTGTGTGAAATTACTCTAAGAAGTGTTCATGACATCCTGTGCAAGAAGCAGCAGCAGCACACTGCACAACTGGAGTATATAGTGATTAATTAGCAACAATATATTTTGAAAGGTGGTGAGTTTTTAAATTAATTTAAACTATTACTTAAAGCTGAGTAAGTTGTCCCTAAAGATATGATGCTCTTTGATTTTTGGGGGTTTTTTTGCTTCTTTTCCATTTTTTTTTTTAAATTAATGGCATAGCTATTAAGCATAATATTTTTGTAGAAGTCATATAAAGTTGCTCATGTCATGCTTCAGTTTAGTCTCATATCCAGCATTGTCACTCCGTACTTCATTGCTACTGAGTCCATATTTTGGATGAGATATTAAAGGTAACATCTGGCCATCCGTAGAGAAAGTAAGAGTCATGACCCTGTGTTGAAAACACCACCCTCCCAACCCCCCCAATAGAATAGGTGTCCTAGAAAAAGTGTTCTCTTTCATTGAAATGGTTCCCATTGAATGTAAAATGGTTGTTTAAAATACTTTTGCTCCTACTTCTGCTTGTCTGTTCAATTGTGCTCCTCAGAAGTAGCTTGTGATTTTGTAAGCTCTTTGAGTTGAGGATATAAAGTAAAACAAGATTTTATACTGAGTGTTTTTCTTTTTCTGTTTTTTTTTTTTTTTTTTTTTAGATACTTCAAGAAGTGTAAAGGCATCTCCAGAAACAGCTGAAATCTTTTTTCAGAAGCTAAGAAATAAAAATGAATTCACAATCCTGGTGACCTTAAAACAAGCGCATTTGAATTCTGGGGTCATTCTCTCTATTCATCATTTAGATCACAGGTAAGTACAGCCACCTGTATGCTAGTTAACAAAAGTATATGTATTTATGCAGTCAAAAACTGAACATAAATTAGGGTGAAATTGTGTAGCAGGTCATTTGCAAATATTTATGGTGTTTGGGTAGGCATGTTGTGCAGATTCATAAAAAAAATCACAAGTCCAAATCAGCCAAGGGAAAGTGGAACAGCTGTTACTCTTCAAATGTCTCTTGCCAATTCTCTCTTATCGTTCATAACTGTAAGGACCAGATGCCCAGGTGGTGTAAAACTGCCATGTGTGTATAGCTGCACTGACTCACAAGCCCTGGCCCTGTACATCCACCTCTTCACCAGTTGGTTTTCACCACTGTGAGCAGTTTCAAAAAAAGCAAAAAAATCCTCCAGTTATGGGCTTACCTCTGCCATGAATGGCAGAGCACTTTACTCAAAATGTTGTCAGCCTTAAAAAACTAAAGTGAATGACATGGAGCATTTAAGGATTATTCCTTTGATAGGATAAGGACTGCTAGAGAAATAAGATATTCTTTATATATCTGTCTGAATAATGGCTATTAAAGATAACCACCCCATGATTCTGTGACAGAATAAGGAGGAGTTTTAAAATATGCACTTTCTAAGCAGTCATTAGCACAAGCAACAGATGATCTCTGCTTTAGGTTCAGAGTCCTTTTTATTTTCCTGTGTACAATCTCATAATTCATTCTTGATAGTCTCACTATAAAATAGAAAAAAAAGAACTAACCCAAAAATGTAAAGAGAGATGTTCAGGCAAAGCCTGAATACCTGTTTCTTTTTCATGAGTGTACAAGTTTTCAATAGCAGGCATGGCGTCAATTATTTTGTGCTGAAAGATAGTCCAATTCTACTTTTATTCTACTTCCTAGAGGCCCCATCTTCTGCAATTCACTTAAAAAAAAAAACCACCACCCAAACAAACAACAACAACAAACAACCAGAGTAAACCCAAGAAGAAGAAAAAAAGGGGAACACATTCCCAAGGGCCATTATGCTAAGTTTATGAAAGCATCTCTATACTTGCAAAGGGGTGTTTGAACGCCTCCTGGGTGATGTTTACTGACGTTGTATCACAGAAGAGCCAAGGGGCTTCTCTGTTAACTGTTACCTACTTCTTCTCATCTGTGGGAGTGAGGAAGGGACAGAGCTGGGCAGCTGTGATTACTGAGTTTCAAACTCAGACTGTACCACCATATGTGCAAATCATCCCAGATGGAGAAGTTTATTCTGTCTCAAATGAGAGAGACAGGATCTGCAGGCCAGCTGTGCCCTGACAAAGCTTGTTTCTATGTTTGTAGGGAGAACGTGGGTTGGTTGGACTACTGATCGAATTAACAAATATATTTAAAATTTCAAAATTAGAGATGAAACCTTCCTTTCTGTGCCAAAATAGGTGCAGAGGTGGGCAAAGAGATCACCAATGTGAAACTCTCAGACTCTGGAGACATTAACTTGGAGAGAGGCCAACTGGCAGAAAAACACTGCTGCTTAGTGAACATAACCAGTGATAAAAGTATAAAAAATAACGTGCAATGAACTTTCATTGAAGGGATGCAGAAGATTTTGAGATATTAATTCTTGAAGTGAGTAAGGCTGGGCAAGTAGTCGTGCTGTTGGTCTCAGGTAAACAAGAATGTATTAATTGATTCTGTCCAGCCATAGCAAAGACAAGGAAAGGTTAGAGCAATGCTGGTGTCCCGGTTGTGTCATTGTACAAACATAATGCTGCTTATCTCATTTGAATCTGATTCATCCGTGTCATCTGCCTATACCCATATAAAATATGGTTATAAAAGAGAGACAAACAGGACTGAAAATCCAATTGGTTTATATTGGTATATTTTTAGGTACGGGGGATTAGACTTTTAACAATGTATTGATAACATCTACTTTTTCAAGAAATTTCTCTCGTACCTTAAATATTTACAGGTTTTAGTGTTATATTTCCACCCTTTTCTGTTTATCTGCATATTGGAATCTGTAGTGTCTAGCTGCATTTGTCCAGGTTTCTAGCTGAAACCAGCTGCAGTATGTCTGTAGGTGTTTTAAGTGTGAATGCATAATTTAGTGCCATTGCTGAGCATTTTTGAGACCCTTTTCTCTTACCTGTGGAATCTTATAGTTCTCTTATTCTAATGTTATAATGTTAGAGGTATGAAAACCAAAGATAATACCCAGTTCGCACCTTGCTGAAAAAAACTCCTACCACCATTTTAGCCAGTGTGATCTCTTTATCTTACTGTGTCCTCTTAAGTGATACCTAGTGTTTACAATTTTTCTATAGGGATGTATGCTCTATGTTTGTTTTAAGTTCTCCTTGTCAGCCTTTGGGTAATCAAAGAGGAAGAAAAAAAGCCTTCTAGGTTATTTAGGCAAATAGAATCACTCATCAGGTCAGCTTTGGATGAAGCAGCTGAAGAACAATCTACTTGTGAATATTTCGTTGCTTTCTTTGGGAGAATATTAGGTTATATATTTGAAAAGAAACTTGAGGAATTTGTTTTAAAGATGTTATGCCTAATCTGATGCCCTTGCAGTCAGGGAAAATCTTGGTTTGCTTCAGTAGCTGTAAAATCATTCTCAACTAAAGTATGGCCAGAAATAACTTGTGGCTATTAAATTAGATGTGCCCTTAAGCTTTTAATAAACAAGCTGGTCTATTCTGTGCTAGGATGTACAGAAAGATGTCTGTGTGCCATAGTAGTGTTTGTTCAATTTAATTGTGCTAAAATGAGGGCTGACTTCGGTGTGTATGGTACTGGAATTAAGCTAGCATCTCTGACTCACCCATAGTATCTCTTATGGTTTTCATTGGCTTCTATGATGAATGACAATAAGGACAAGAAAATGTAGAAGTGAAAAGGAAGCGTTTGGATGGGTTACATTAAATAACTGCTTCTTCAGTACAAGATTTCCTGACCCTGCCTGCTTCTGACCAGGGACTTGTCTGTAACAATCTTTTAGTTCTTAAACAATTTATTGTGAATTCTGTCACAGCAGTCATAGTTGGCAGGAGAAGTAGCAACGCCAGACCTGACTCCACTCCTTTGCACCAGCTTTAGCCTTGTATAGCTCCTCCAATGTCAAAAAAGTTGCTCTAGCATCAAACTGCTGCCTTGTGGGATAGAATCACCCCTGGCCATATTCTTAATTTACAGTACTCAGTACTAGCTCCTGCTTTTCTGCAGTGGGGGAGTGGAACGGTGGTGAGGAAGGCTGGAGGTGGCAGTAACTGTAGGATATAATCAGTCATCACACAAGTAACTTCTCATATGTTTTATTTTACAGAGATTTTGTAACAGCTAATGGTACTAGGGTAAAAGAATTTTTAAGGTAAAAGAAAATAAAAATATTTGTTTAAAAAGTGGAAAAAGGTGTGTTCGTTTATTCAGTGGCTTGGGAAATATTTTATACATTTTTGAAAATAGATCAGAGTAAAAACATTCTCTCTCTGCATGGGTCTAGGAACTTTGGTGCAAATAGGCTACTATACAATTGAGGACACTTCCTAAATTGCAGTTACATCTTAATTTTATAATTTTCTTTAAAACTATATACTTAAAATAGTCTGCATGATTCAGAGTTGACTGATTCAGTCTGTGTTGTCTGGGTTTATGGGGGTGTTTTTGTTCTTTTTTGCTGGTTCCCTTTTGAGGAACATCAAAAATGAATACTGCCATGAGATATGCTGCCAATACAGTCAGGCAACTGCTTAAGGCTTTGAGTCTTAAGAAGTTTTCAGGACTGCTCTCCCAAAGTTTCCCCTCTAACGTCATGTGGTGAATGCTGTCCCTAGGCTATCAGACAGATGCAGAAATTCTCCATGTAAACCTGAGACTTGGACGTTTGCTGAGGCTAGGCTGGTGCTGTCACCACACAAAGTAGCACCTGGAAGGATTTTCTGCAGATGTGGTCATCTTTTCTACTCTGTTAAATGTGTTTATTTTTCTTTTCCTAGCTGAGTACCAAAGCTGTCTTCCCCTTTTATAATGATTATGCTTTTCTCTAGTAATATATTCAAACCTTTGAAAACAGATCTTAAAGTGAAAGAATCTGACACAATACCTGTAACTATCCCTTTCTAATTTTCTCATATTCTTCCACAGAGATTGCTTTTTTTTTCCCCACTGACTAAAGCAGCTGAGGAGTTCAGGCAGTGGTAGTTTCAGGTACAGCTTGGAGATGACACTTTCAAGATAACTCTCTTGTCAGGAGATCCAAATTGTACCTCAGTAATCGTTCAGATGAGTTGCAGGCAGCTGAATACACATTTCTGGGCAAACTTAGGTTATGGCGTATATCTGAAAGGTAGAAGTTTACAAATGTTTTATTAACTCGAGAGCATCACCTTGGCCACATAGAGTGCCCTGCTTAAAATGCATTGTGCTTTGCAATAACAAGATAAATATTTTGAATGATGTTAATGAAGTGATGCCTTAAGTCAGAGTGGAAGCACTGTTAAACACTGGTTGCTGTGTGCTTGCTCTTGGCCTTCAGTTTAAGCTGTATTATCCTCCTCATTTCACTTCTGAATTTGTCTCAGCTTCTTCTTGATGAAAGAATCAGCAGAGAGATGATTTTAATCTGTGACAGGCTTGTAATATATGTTAAGTCTCACTATTCCATCATATATTTTCATTTAATTGGCAACAGTGGAGTGATGTAATAAAGCTTTTTGCTTCCTTCATGGTTAGATTGCTTTATGCAACTAATGTTATATTCATATCTCTTGAGATACCATGTATTAAGACCCTTAAAGGATGAAATAATTGGATTCATTTGGGCAACTGGCTCTAGGTAGTCCTGCCTGAGCTAGGGGAGTCGGACTACATCACCTCCAGAGGTGTCCTCCAACCTCAGTCATTCTGTGATTCTGTGATACTGTGATTGTAGTTTAACCATTCTTTCCTTTGGTTAATGCTTTTTACGTCCTGGAATGGAGCAGTAAAATCAATTGAATATTGTGGACAGGCATTCCCTTCACTTAATTGTGTATCTCTATTAATTTATTCAATTTCTGCCTTACTTAGCATTTGTTTTCACAGCTGTTGGTGTCTTGTGGTTGTCTGCTGTCAAATGGGCTGTACTGTAGAGCAGTTTCAGACTTCTTTCAGTGTCTAGGAGGAAATTATCTGTGACAATTTCTCTCTCTTGCAGATTTAGCTGTACAAGGAGATAGGTTGCCAGAGGTGAACTCCTGATGCATGAATTTTGTTCTGTCATTTGACCATTGTATTAAAATAGAGGTGGAACTGTATGTTCTCTGCTCTTGATATACGAGTGTCTGTATTTCTGGACTGCAGTATGAAGTCTATTCTTTTCTCCAACATCACTAAATCTGCTGCAAACATATTACACTCAGAAAGACTTTCAATATTTACCACTTAACCCAATACTACAGAGTTATGTTCATTTTGTTTGAGGGGGGCTTTTCTCCTGCCCATCAGTAACTTGCAGAGCAGACATTAGGTAAGAATAACATGGGGTTAATTTTCAAACGTTAAAGCTGAATGTGGCTGTTCCCTGTTCCTAAAGTAGTAGTAGCTTATTTCTGCTTTTTAAACTGCTCCATGGTGATGTATTAATACTCTTTGCCAGAAGAATGGATGGTTGTAATATTCTGTATTTTATTTTTTTAGTAGTAAATCTTAGTTGCTGTTTCTTACTATTCTGACAATAATTATGAATCCTCTTACATCTATTCATAACAATCAATTGCTTTTGAATTTACTTCCTCTCGTGATTTAAAACTCCTCTGGTGTCAGCTGCCTTTTCTTTTGATGCAGTTTGCATGTTTCATTAAAGGTGTCAAAAAAAAAAAAAAAAAGGTATTTTCTTTCATTCATTCACTGCTTTTCTAGTGCTTGGGAAGATTCTGTGGGACAAAAGATTCTCTATGTAGCCACTGAACATTTGGCTGGGCTCTTGCCTGTACCACAAAAGAGAAAGGTTCCTTGTTTCTGTTGGTTTGGGAGATTAACTTCTAGGCCCTAATGTGTGGTTGGAGGGAAATACTTGTAAAAGAAGCAATTTTGTGTTATACTCAGTTTAATGTCTTCATAACATTGGGAATGACCTGTTTCTTTAAGTGTTGGTTAAAAGGGATGTTATTAAATTGATTGATGCCTTGTCACTATTGCCTGGATTTTTTTTTTTTGCTTCAGTTTAGTTTACACTTCATGACCAAAAAAGAGAAAAAAAGTTGCCAATAGGATGTAAATTCTTGTAATGCACCTATCTTAAATCTACCTTCCTGTGACTTCTGTTAAGTCAGGTGAGCCTGTATGTACATCATCGCAGTGCCAACTAATCCAGGGTGATTTGGTTGAAAATTTGTTACAAAATGCTCATATGAGTGCAGAGTTTTAATTAGGACTAGTGACAGACCTACTTGAATAAGAGACAGGAGATTTGTCCCTGCCTATGATGCTGAAAACCACCACTGAAACAGCTGAGATGTGAGTTTTGACAGATGTTGTTGTTCTACTGTTGTTTGAAAGGGTTTCTATTAACAAATAAATAACAAAGAAATATGTATTCTGCCAGAGTAGGAAATGGGAAGAGTTAGGTTGAAATTGGCTTTTGTTTTCACTAATACATGTATCAGAATGTTGTTTGTTGTACTTGCAGTCCTCTAGCACTCCAGGGAGAAACTTTGTCAAGAAAGAGAGTGAGAGGAATGGTTTATGCCATTTGTTTTTACAGTATTTGGTGTGGGGAAGTTTCTTCCCTCCTTGATTTTTAGGAGAAAAGGAAGCTTCAGATAGGCAAGATTGATATTAGCGGGGCTGTGTGACAGTGAGATCTTGAGCTTCCTAGGCACAGAGGTGAGCCTAACAGTTGGGTCATTCAGCCAATTCCCTCAGAACTCTGGGAGGCATCTTGTCAGGTCCCGTAGACTTATGACATTTTTCTCCCTCATGCTTTATTAGTTTGAATTGGGTACAGACACTGATGGGGACAGGAATGGAAAGGATTTGAGCAGCCTCTCTTGCATTTGTTTCCTGGCCTCCTTCTCCACCTCACGTTATTGCAAAACTCCCTCTCCCTCCTCGCCTTGTGCTGTGGCTTCTTTCTGGCCAGAGAGAAGCTGCAGCACTGTGCAGCAGCCAGGAGAGTTTGTGCAGGTGAATGTGTGGGTGTATGGTGTCTCTCTGCCCTTCTGGTCGTCTGTTGCCTGGCTATTCTCTTCCACGACCATCCCGATGTGGAGGGTGTGCCTTGCTGCGTGTCCCAGCATGCGGCTCTATCTCCTGTGCACATCAGGAACGCATCTTCCTCCTCCCCAGCTGTCCTCCATAGCTATCCAGTGTGATGAGAAGTGTTATGCTGGAACAAAGCTGAAATGGTTGACCTTTTTTGTGGTAGAAGAAAATAAACAGCAGAAGAGATGTAAATGCCAGAATGGCCAGTAGTTTGCTGGCTGGAGTACTTCAGAGGCATTTTCCTCACACCATTAGTCTCTGCTCTGCCTGATTTGGAGCAGGGACTTGAACTTGGTTCTTTTCCATCTGAGACAAGTGTCCTGAAGAGTGTCATTCTCTTTTTTTTTTTTTTCTTTTTTTTTTTTTTCCCCCCCCATGGCGATAAAAAATTTTTTGGGGGAGCCCCTGGGGGGCCATAGCTATCCAGTGTGATGAGAAGTGTTATGCTGGAACAAAGCTGAAATGGTTGACCTTTTTTGTGGTAGAAGAAAATAAACAGCAGAAGAGATGTAAATGCCAGAATGGCCAGTAGTTTGCTTGCTGGAGTACTTCAGAGGCATTTTCCTCACACCATTAGTCTCTGCTCTGCCTGATTTGGAGCAGGGACTTGAACTTGGTTCTTTTCCATCTGAGACAAGTGTCCTGAAGAGTGTCATTCTTTTTTTTTTTTTTTTTTTTTTTTTTTTTCCCCCCCCAATGCAGTAAAAAGCTTTGTTGGCAGTGCCTGGCGGGGACTAGGCTAGTAAACCAAACAGTGCCCCGGCTGGAACACTGGCCTGCTGATGACCATTCTGCATAATTGCTAGCATCTTCCTTGGCATGCTTTTGTCTCCTGCAATTAGCACCCTTGCAGATGATGCCAGGGAATGGCCTGTGGAGCAGCATTGGCCAGATACTGTTCCCAACAGGCAGTGGGGAAAAAAATCCACCCATTTCAGGGCAAAAGTGGGAAAGAACGCCCATAAGGATGTGAGTTGTAGTGGAGAACTACTGTTAATATCTGTCTTCAGGGCTGGGTGGTAAGCTTTGATGGCTTGATTTGTTAGTGTAGGCATAAGACTTGAGATTACTTACTGAATTTAGGTTGCTCTTCTACATGACTTACTGTTTTGATTGATTAATTCTGCATAATGGGTGAGTCTCATCAGGTCGACCTGAGAGACTGGTTTTACTCTCCCGTTGTTTGTGCACTCTGTTTCAATGTGGGAAATAGCCTCTTCTGATTTCAACCTCTCATCACTTGGGATCTCTGCTTTCAAATAGGTAATAACTGCAGCATTAAAGAGCATTTGAGAAAGCCTTTCAGAGAGACTTAGATTTGCACTCATTCTCTCTCTCATTTTAACAAGCATTTCATCCTGGACCCCATAAACCTTGCGGTGAGAATGCTTGTTTCTGTCAGAAAATGTGGTTTTAACAAATGGGTCAACATTTTTGAACAAAAGTATCCTATGTCAGAAAATTCTTGCCCAGCTCTAAAACTGAACTGGTTGGTTTCCTGCCCGCTGTACACTTGTATGAAGTGCTACCCATTTATCCAGAGAAGTGAAGACCAGGTTTTATTTATCACTCCCTGGTTAAACTGCCAGTCATCTCTTGCCTAGGTAGAGCTCTCCATAGTCAGGGAAAAGGGCAAAGCCAGTAAAGCCAGTAAAGCCAAGCAGTAGCATGAGAAACAGGGACTAGGTTTTTACAGCTATAGTGCAGGTGCCACTTAAAATTCATCTGGGGGTATTTAGATGCCATATTTTTCTACAGGATGCACCAAGCAGTAAAAGCTCCCAGTTAATGTCTTGGAACACTTCTAAGTCTTACTTCCAAATAGAAAAATAAGGCTCACACTCCTGACTGCACAGTCATCATGCCATGGAAAATAGCAAATAATGCATTGCTGAATGTGATGGCTGTGTGGCATGAATTGCTTTTACATCTTCATAATCTTCATGCAGCAGAATTACTTACTGCTGTTGTGGCCACTGTTTGCACTGGATAGGGTCTACTGAGAAGGTTCTCTGTTTTTTAATGTTTATGTAATTATACCTAACAAAAAAGCTAGAACTTTTGTATGAAAAAATCTTCAGATGAAGATTTTTATAAGTAATGGAGATAAGGATTTTAATTTTTTTCCTTTTTAATTTTATTGGTTTTCCTTTTCTTCTTAGTGTAGATCAAAGAGCTGTGAAGAACTCTTTTAACACTATACCTACAAACGTCAGTAGTAAAACTTTAAACAGAACCAGCACCCTGTAACAAATTCATAAGCAGCAGACGTGGTATCTTGCCTTTAGGTTCTAAAATATTTGTCTACATGCTGTATATTGAAGTTGAAATTATTAGTTGCCTGGGGTTAAGAGTGGGCAGCTACAGTGTGGGTTTGCTGTGCGAGCGGGGGTGCCAAATGAGTGAGTGAGCCATCAAAGACTGGGAGTTACCAGCCCTGGCTGTCAGCTGGAAGGGCCATACCTCCCTCTTCTCAAAGACTTCTACCATGGACACCGGACCACCTGGCGCTTCAGCTCCTAAATCCCTTGCTTTTTGCTGTTCATCCTGACTTCTGCTTTCCACAGTCTCATCCCCATGCTGGTCTGTCATGGGCTGAAGAGCAGGTCCTGCGCAGGGTCGTGGAGACCACGTGCCCTTCACCGGGACGGGCAGTAACAGCTCCACAGCTGGGCAGATCTGCTGACTCCCCACTCTCACCCGGCAGCTACGATGGATCAGTGCTGGGCAGCAGAGAAAACATTGCTGTTTTCTGTCTCAGATTTCTCTGGGACATTTGGGACAAATTTCTTCCTCTTATGAAAATAGGCTCAGCCTTAGTCAGTACGTAAGGGATCGCCACCCGGCTGGTTTCCAAGCAGAGCAGCTGATCTTCCCGTGGCCTTGGCTGTTGTCTTTGCAATGATTGTGCATGCACAGAGTGATCCGCAGAGATGTAGCAGCCTTTCTTTCACGCTGGCGTTTTCTTCTCTGTGTGTCAAACATAGTTAAACCTAAGCACGTATCATCTCCCTCCTCAGTTAAATCCATTTGACCCAAGGCGTGTGTGGTTTTTGGGGGGTTAAAATCAAGGAGGCTGGTATTGATTAAACAACCGCAGAGATCATGGACGTTAGTAAAGGGGGAAGCAGCTTCTCCTGTTGTGCTGTGTTTTTCATTGCGGTTTATTTTTCACTCCAAGGGTCGTTTGCCTTTCCCAGTACAGATGAGCACCATGGAGCTGTTGGGCGGAGCAGTAGTAGTGTTAGTAATGGGAATCCTTGAGCTGACGCTCTCCCTGAGATGAGTGGTCCGGGCTGGAATGGTGTGGACAAGAAACCAGTGATTGAGCTGATGAGGTTCCCCTAAAGCTTTTCAATAATGAGACTCTTGGTTAGGAGAAGACTGCAATGTGGTGCACTTACCGTTCCCTTTGGGAGTAAGTCCTTTAGGAAACACGATCACCCTCTTTTCTCTTGCAAGAGACTATTAATCTGGAGCATACAGACAAGTGTAGAGCATTTTTGTTGCTATAAACGAGTTTTTAAAATCCAAGTGTATTTGTTAATACTTACTTTCCCAAAAACTCTTCCAAAGTTTTGGAAATTGTGTACCCAAGTGCGTGCTTTGTTACAGCCTCACAGAAGGCTGTGTGCCACTGTGGGCACACTTTGCATTTCCACCCCGATCTGTTTGTTGGTGCTGAGGCTTGTTCCATCTTCTGAAGCTCATGAGACTGAGCCAGGGCCATTTAATTCCAAGCGGTTAAACAGATCTAGAAAAGTGGAATATCAGGAACAGTATTTTGTGAAAAATGAAGTGAAAATTATTAACTTTCACTTCCCTGTGTTTCAGTGTCATGGCATTAGTTCAAGCTGAAGGGAATATTGTTCTGCCTGTCATTCCACTTGTTTTTCTAATTGTGTTTTCCTGCTGCCTGTACAGATTACTATTTAACCATAAATTATACTCCTAATGGCTATTATTTTCTTTTTCATTTTGATGGGCATTTTCTCTAACAATCATCAAGCCTTTAGATGGTAGATGTACTTGTTAGTTTACCAAATGGAAGAATAAAAGAGATTGCCTGTGGATCTCAAAACAGTGTCTTAATCACAGTTAAAACAAAACCCCAAGTCTCCACAATTTTTGCACAGCTTGGTGCAGGAAGTTTTTTTTGCTTATTACAACATCTACAGATGTCAGCATCCTCTCTCAGCAGTTCTTAATTCCTGAAATTTTTACAGTGACGTCTTTTTTATTTGGAAATCAATGTTTCGTTCTCAGAGATTTCCTTACCTCACCTGCATAAGGGGTAACATGAGCCTTCATTTCATACCTTCTGTACTGACTGTCTGTTTGCTGCTGTACTTTGTTCCCTGTGTTCCTGCATCTCTGTGTGCTGTCCTCAGTTCTGCCATTGACTTTGAGAAGAGTAGGAGCTAGCTGTTGGCAGGACCAGGACATGATGTTTCAATGCATCCATGCTCCTCTTTTTCCAGATTGTATCTGCAGCTGGGTGGAGACGCTTAAAAGTTGCTGGAGGAGTCCAGTTCCATAATGTTCCCCTTCTCTGTTAGGTTGAGAGTGACCTTATTTTTATCCTTGAAGATTGAGTTATGAAGGAGGTTATTAAGTTGACTGATGTCCTGCCACTATTGCCCAATTTTTTTCAAGCCAGGCCTTCAATTAGTTTACACTTCTTGCCAATGCAAAAATTATTTTTGGGACACAAGGAGGTAAATTATCTCAAATTATAAAATTTATTGCTGACTCTAGTTAACTGCTTTGTTAATACTGAGGAGAAAGAAGAAATTGCCCTTTGTCAGTTTTGCAAAATTGTTTTTGTGCTGTTGCTAGGCATGTTCCACTGTGAAATACCCTGAAGGAAGGGAGATGCACAGTGAGCCCAGCCTTCTCCTAGGGATAATGATTGTGCAAGATGCTTTTGATTTGGTCTTGTCTTCACTCTTGAAAAATGCAATCATTGTCTTGTCTGTTCTTTAATATAGGTAGCCTGTTAAAGTAAACATCACCCTAAACCACGTGTGCACTCAGATTACAAATCACTGTCATGACTGATTGCAGATGTAGGAGCAAAAATAGATAAAAATGAATTGTCCATTCTCCCGGTTGTTGTGCATCTCACCACATACTATGTTATTTTCCTTGCGCTTTAGCTGTAGGTTGCATATGATTATTGGAAAATCTCTATTTCTGTTTTTCTTTCCTGCTTTAAAAGCGTTTTAGGGGAGGACTTTAAAATGACAAACTTAGTACTTTGAAGACAAATGGTTTGTCAAGCTTGTTCCCAGAAGAGGTCCGATATGCGAGAAGTAGACCTGTGTGACTAAGTCCCAAGTTTGGTTATGGGGTGTTTTGTAAATTGATCTGCAAATCAGGTGTGGGGTGCACTTATCTTGGTACAGCTGCAATGCTGGTTTTTTACTGTGTATATAAATATATATGTATATGTGCATGCTTATACATACATGTGTGTGTATATATATACACACACAGATGACAAATACGTATAATTATTTAACAAAGAAAATATGTACACATATATGAATTGTTCTGAAGAGTTAACACTTCTTGATTTTGTATTTCTTTGGAGAAATTTCATTTTAAAAATGAAAGGAGATGTTAATAGTTCATCCAAAACCAAAACAAGCAGTGTCCAGTCTCAGTTCTTCCTTACTTCCCTGGTTGGTAATGGCTAATGATGCCCCTATCGCAAAACTTGCTGTTTTCTTTTGTACATTCCTGCCTTCAGAGTATCCTTACTGTGCTTTCAGGATGTGAGGCAATTATTCATAATAAGGTAATTATATTTCCAATCAGATCATGTTATGGAAAACAGTGTTGCTGGAGGAAAAAAATATTTAGCTTGGGATCTTGTGTACTTACACAAAAGTTGGAACCTGCTATTATGTGTTATTGAGACTAAAGATGCAGTGCAAATCTGGAAAATGTCTATTTGCATCTTTGTATCTCCTTTCTTGTCTTTCTCCCTCTTTTAAATAGTCCCTGTATGATAATGGGAAGCTGTGTTATGTAAAATGTCGCTGTGCTGATAAGAATGGTTCATGACACGTTGATGCATTTATGGTACAGGTACCTGGAGCTGGAAAGCAGCGGTCATCGAAATGAAATCAGGTTGCATTATCGTTCAGGCAGTCATCGCTCCCACACAGAAGTATTCCCATACATTTTGGCAGATGATAAATGGCACAGACTTTCCTTAGCAATCAGTGCCTCTCACTTGATTTTACATGTGGACTGCAATAAGTAAGTAAAGAGTGTTGTTTTGTAAGAAGTTGTCACATTTGGAACATTCCAGCTCTGAGTAAATGAAATAAAAACAACTTGGGATTTTCTTTATTTTTTCCCTTCCTTTTCAGAATTTATGAAAGAGTTGTGGAGAAGCCCTTCATGGACTTACCTTTGGGTACAACCTTTTGGCTGGGACAGAGGAATAATGCACATGGTTATTTTAAGGTATGCCTTCCCTGAAAGGAAAAGCGTGAACTTAAAAATGATTAAGGGATTGGAGCATCTTTCCTATGAGAAGAGGCTGAAAGAGCTGGGATTGTTCAGCCTGGAGAAGTGAAGGATCAAGGGGAGTTCCATCAATGTGTATAAATACCTGAAAGTGTGTGGGGAATGAAGATGAGGGGTCTAGAATCTTCTCATTAGTGCCCACTGACAGGCCAAGAAGCAGTGGGCAGAAAATGAAACACCTGAAATTCCACCTGAACATAAGAAAACAGTTCTGTTGTGAGGTGGGTCAGAGTAAGACTACTATGGAGATATTCAAAAGCCACCTGGGCACAGTCCTGGGCAACATGCTGTAGCTGATCTTGCTTGAGCAGTGGAGTTGAGTAGATGATCTCAGGAAGTTCCTCCTAATCTCAACCAGTTTTTGATTCTGTAATCATAACACGGTTCTTAGTACTGTGGTGTGTTGTGTGTCAGCATGTCTGATGCAGTGAGCTGTGTTTCTATCAAACTGGACTTCACTAAATAGAGTTGCAGGGCCAGATGTGCAGGGCTCAGTGTCACCATATGACGCAGCCAACAGCAGTGTAAGACAGGGAAAGGTAAATGGTTGAGCACAACAGAATTCCAGGAAATAAATAGTCAGATTATTGTCTGGTTTGTACTAGATGCATTTTTTTGGTACTATCCAGGAACAGTACTATCCAAGGAACTCCATTTTCATTACCTCTGTAGGATTTAGATTTCATCACGATATCTTCTGGCTCAGAAATGAATGAGATGACTAGCATCAGCGAAGAGAATGCTTTTTCCTTCAGAGGAAGAATGTTTGTGTGTACTTTTTGCTTACTGGTTGTGCTTTAACATGTATATATGGCAGACACCTTGTGTATTGCAAGACTGAAGAAGTGAATATCATGTGGAATTGGAGTGTGAATTTTGATTCCTCTTAAGTCCATGAGGTGCACTCATTGGTCACAGCTGCTATCTGTGGTTTGTCCTTAGTCTTCTCTGGAGCTGCTTTAACAAATGATGGCATCCCTGTGGATGCCTTCCACACTGCAATCCCATTTTCCTCTCAGTAGGCGTCTTTTTACTTAAGCTGCAAAATAGAATTGATGATGTTGATCACAGAGCCAATCACTTTTTAAAATATGCCCTGCTAAATCTTTTTTTTTCAGTGTAAAACACATTGACTTTGGTTTTTGCAGAAAGTTCTGTGCTTTTGTGCTAAAATCAGGTTTTGGGTGTTGAAATACTGTTTGCCACACTTAAATGTTAATTTATATCCTTGTTGTGTATGAGGTACAGAAGTCCAGTGGAGCCACTCAGATTTGAAAACTGAAGCATGACTGTTTTTATTTTTCAGTTCATCGTGTGTTTCCTCCAAAAGACTAAGAGCGCATCTGCTAAAAAAGCTGCAAAATTGTATCTCTGGCTAAAATAAACTGTTGACTCCAAGAATAAAATCAGAAAATATTAATGCATTGCTTAAGCTGATCTCAGATACACTTTGTTTATTCTATGTGCTTATAATGAATAATTTTAAATAATACTTTTTTTTTTTGGTACCTTCTCGTTTTTTCACTTGATTATATTCTTCTTTTTGCCAAATCATAGTCACTGCAAAGAAGCTCATTAGGTGTAGAAAAATAAATAGTCCTGTAGCGTACTGTAATTTTTTTCCCTTTCTTTTCAAGAAAGAAAAAAATTAAACAGAATGCGTAGAGCATTTTGCTTCAGTTAAAAATATAAACCAGCTTAACAGAAATACAGAAATGGATAGCTGTTAAATGAACATCAATATAGCCAAAATATACTCCAGCACAATGTAACGTCAGTAGTCAAACTGCATCTAAAAAGGAAAATGACACTGTTGTACAGGAGATTCCTGAGGTTAGAAAATGAGGACTTCCAATGCTTCTTAGTGATTTGGAAAGCCAACATTTTAAGCCACTCACTGTGGGACAACTACTGATCTGATTTTGAGAGATTCAGGTGCTTAGCTATTTCCAAAAATCAGGCTTCTTTGAGTGGATTAAATGGATTGTCCCGAGGGGTCAAAATCAGTAGTCACTCTGAAAAAGATTTTATTTGGCTGTATTTGATTTTGAACGTAATATTGCTGCAGTAAACCAATGTGCCAGTAGGCATATTCACCCTGGGATATGCTTGTACCGGCAGAGTCGACTCACATCACTGCTGATTTATGATGAATAAAGCTCCTCAAATAGTTGGAAGAACTTTATGGTTTGTTAATAGCTAAATGGTTTGAATGCTTGCCTGTGTGTTCAGTGAAGAGTGTTCTAAATGTTAAAACACTGAATGGGTTGGACTCTGCCATTCCTCCTTTTCATGAAAGTGCCTTAACTTGGGTTGGCATGAGTTTGAAGTCGATGACACCAAGGAGAGAAGGGAGGGGAAATTAATACAGTGAGCTTTTTGGTATGCTCTCCAAAGAGGTCTTTGCTCCTGACGTTAAGAACACGTGCTGTGGGATTACCTGATGTGGAGCCCTGTCTCGGGCACACCTATGTTTTCACTGTTAGCTACTCTTCACAGCGACTCAGGCAGGCAGCACAGGGGAGCATCCAGTTGTCCTAGATTGTAGCTTTGTTGTTAGGGAAGAAAGGTAGGCATGGTATTTGAGTACCCTCTTAGTTGCCCTTCAGTGACATCTACTCTTCTCTGTAGGTCACTCAGGTTGCTAAGTCACCCTGTGTCATTCACTTGAGGTCAAAATTCTGGTTCTTTGATTTCGCAATCTCTGTATTGATTGCCCTGTGTATACGGACATCATGCGGCCTTTTGCATTTAGTTTGCATAGTGTTTTAAGTGTGGTGAAGCATTCTCTTCACAAGCACACAAGCATGTTGTAATTATTTTGCTCCTAAGAAGGAGTTTTGGAGATGCAGGGAGGGAGTCACAGATGAAAGGGACATCTGGAGCAAATATGATATGGCTCACTTTGAAATTGCTGTTTGGCCTTTGCTTTTGGAGAGAGCAGCTAAGTGGCTACTAATGATATCTTAATGACTAAGGATGCATGTAAATTCTGCCTCCAAGCATGTGGTCTGCTCTGGGTGAAAGTGTCCCTTTTCAGGTGGCATAGTTGAATTTAATCCTAAACTTCCCCTTCCTCTAAGTTCTTGCCAACATGCGACTGCAGCTGTGTAACAGACATGTAGTTTCTCAGCATTCTGCATGCTTTCTGGAAAGACCCCGATCGAAGTCATAAAGGGTTGGCATGAATATGATTTTCCTGACTCAAGTTTATTTAATCTGCCTTCTATTTGACAGTTATAGCTCAGTGAAAAATTTACATTTTATTTAAAAGAGTGTTTCAAAGTAACTGAAACTGCAACTGTTTTTCAAATTACTTTTAAAGGTCATTTTCAAGCTTTTCTGCAATGGCTAACTAAAAATAACGATGAATTCAAAACAACCAAACTCTTGCCACACAATTACATCTTGAGATTTAATCTTATATCTTTAAAAATGATTCGGTTCTTATATCTTTAAAAATGGTTTGGTATGTGTGTATTTGTACATATATTTTACTTTCTCTTTATTCTTTTATCACTGCATTGGGTCCAGGCAAGAAGCTGTGTATTCATAAGTATTGTTTTTATGAGGCAATTTTTCTATGTGGGCTTTAATGTTTTATGTGGTGAATGGAAAACATCATTTTGACAGGTAAAAATAACGTATCCTTTTTTTTTCCTTTCCACGTACACATAGGGCATAATGCAAGATGTGCAATTACTTGTCATGCCTCAAGGATTTATTTCTCAATGCCCAGATCTTAATCGCAGTAAGTCTATTAATTCTTATGCCATGAAATGAGAGGTGTGCTTTGTACTTACTTTCTCTCCTACTCTTAAAGCTCTGTTAAACTCTTGAGTTTCAGTGTATTGTTTGGCATGATTGAGCCTATACATGTTTGTGTTAATAATAGACATATTTTGTTGTCCTAGCATGCCCAACTTGTAATGACTTCCATGGACTCGTGCAGAAAATTATGGAACTGCAAGACATTTTAGCCAAAACATCAGCTAAGGTAATGGTTACTAGGAGGCTTGGCATAAGAGAAACGAGGACTCTAAGGCTTTAATTGCCATCTTTTTAGATTATTTGTTCATATACAGGGATGTTCATGGGGGTGTGTGAGGAACATCCCTGCATGGTATGTTTCTATGTTTGTGTTTGAATAAGTATGCCTGGTGTCTGTACATACAAAATCCCAGTTCAGAGGGCTTGCTTGTGTTTTAATATTTTTATAGAATCATATCTTTTAATAGTAAACAGAATCCCAATCCCTGAGCAAGGAAAGGTCTTGTATTCAAGATATTCAAGCTCTATCTATTAGGCTACCAAGTCAATAAACCTGGAATGAAATAGGTTACTGTGCTTATAGTGCTTAGTGCAGCAAGACTTACTGGTCTGAGACTTTTCAAGACTTTAGCTGCCAAAGGTGTGTTCAGACAAAATATATACAAGACAAGGAATTCAGAATGCAAAGCAGAATTTTCTTCTTTTCCCCCCCACCTAGAATATCACACCAAAACCATCCATGTCTGCCAGTGAATATAGACTAGTCTTCTGGTTTTAAATGTCAGTTCTGTAGATGTCTACAGGAATCCTGTTACCTGATTAATTTGATACACAAATTATAAAATGCCTTGGTTGAAGTGGAGGAACAATGGCTAATGTGTTGGTTTTGAGCTTTACCTCCACTTTTGCCTCTCTAATCAGATTTGGGTCCTTTGCTCATAACCTAATATCTGCAAGTAGTTGATATATAGCAAGATTCTTGGTCAGTTCACACACACAGAGATAAGAAATCAGGGACCATACTCATTATGATATACTCACTTCATTTCATGGTGTCCCTGGTGTTATTAGTGAAAAATGAAATGCATTGTGTCTTGCTTCTTAATTTCCATCCCCGAATGACTCATGGTTTAATTATATTGTATTTGAAAATATTTGTTTTATTGTCTTTGTCTGCTTTTGTGTACATTTATTCTCTCACCTGCATGCTTGGTAATAAGGGGGGCAGTTTCAATCATGTTTATGCTAATGTGGAAACCACTTACAAATTCAGAACTTTTTTGTGACCTGTAAATATAGTTGTCCCAAGCTGAGCAGAGGATGAACAAGTTGGATCAGTGCTACTGTGAAAGGACCTGCACAATGAAAGGCATGACTTACAGAGAGTTTGAATCCTGGACAGATGGCTGTAAGAACTGCACTTGCATGGTATGGCTACAATTTGAGTGGAGACTCGAGAACTCTTGTGTTTCCTCTGATTGCAGTTTTATTGAGGCAAATAATGAGAAAACTTCCAGGTGTATGCTAGGTAGTAACAACAAAGTGCTAGAAAACCTGTTCTAAATCTAAGGAATAGTATTAATAAATACGTTTTCCTATTGTTTAGGCAGCGCCAGCATGTGTAGCTCTTCTATATTTCATGTCACCATAGGCAAATGCTATGCAATGTACTCAGCTATCATGTTATTCCCATGCACTGAGTTGCAAACAGTTTCTCTGGGTAATGAATTCCCTGCCTTTTGTCACTATAAACACAGCCTTTTTCTTAGTGCATGGTTTAATAGATCCCTTGTGTCTGATTCCCTTTGGTTGCCTTTGGTTACGTCTCAATAAGTAGTAAAGAGTAAAATGTCAGGGTCATATGCATGCTCTGCTATACAACAAATGAAAAGGATTTTTTTAAGTGGATGGAAGATACCAAAGGTATCACAGAAGTGATACCAGAAGTGTTTGCAAGTCCAGAAGTGATTGCAAGCATCCTTTCAGGTGCCAAACCATAGCATCTTTATTATTGTCCATTCATGTAAAATTCATTAATTCCATTTGAACTCGTTAAATGCTTAATCCAAAGACCATTGGAAATTTGTGAAAAGGCTCCTGTTGTCTGTATTGCAACTTAGATTGATTTGCTGCCTTGCATAATTTGCTAAATGGTTCTCCTTAAGCTTAGTATGATTTCAATCTTTATATTTCTGGAGGGGTATTCATTTTGCTTTTAGTGTTTTGTGGTTGACGAAAAGAAGACTTAGTCCATGGTATCAAATCTGGCTGACAGCTCTTTAAAATTCTTTGAATTTAGTGTTAAATGCATCATGTATTTTTGTCTCAGATTTTTCTTGCAACTACGATATCATTAACTTTTAGAAATGTATTGTCTCTTATGTAAAAATCAGGAGGCAGAGTATTATTCTGTGAGCTTGTTATTTCACACTAATCTGTCAATTTCCTGCTGATTGGCAGAATGTTTTAACTCCAAATAGATTTACCTTTAAATTTTTTTTTATCATTATCATCTCAAAGAATACATCATATGCGTCTGAAAGACCCACACGTAGGTATAGTTATTGTTCTTGTAGTTATTAAAAGAAGCACATTAAGATGTGTTTTTGGATGTTGTTAGAGAGTTCATTGCATTAAAAATAGATTTTTAAGTTCCTGTGTTTGAGAACATCTCTGCTCTTGCTAAATATAACTGCCAGTTAAGCACCTTTTTATTCTTCTAGAACGGTACTGTGCAGTGCGAAGCTTTGATTTGCCCCCACTCTGACTGCCCGCTTAACTCTGCCCTGGCCTACGTGGACGGCAAGTGCTGCAAAGAATGTCAATGTAAGTTTTACTGTGGTGCTTCCTTCTCATGAATATTTTGAAATCTGCAAGGAAAATGAACCTTTTTGTAAAAACGTCAGTGAGAGAACTGGTCAGGGAATGAAAAATCTGGGTTGAGGATTTGGGAACTTGGATTTATCTGAAATATTTTGGGAAACTGATAACCAGAACATTTTAATTTTTCAGGTGCTGCTATTTTGTTTTATTTTAAATATTTTTTTATTAAAGTGTAGATATTTCTTAGCAATGTTTTAAAAGTAAAAGTTCTTTAAAAAACGTAAGAACTTTCTGCAGCCTTCCATAGTCTATCTTTTAAACCAAACTGCTAGAAATTCAAGAACAATTGCCTTGTGTTTGTTTTGACCAGTGTTTCTGATACCTCTATCGCAAGAAGAATGTACTTTCAACCTTATGTTGTAGTGCTAGAAATGGAAGTTGAGATTTATGGTTGTACTTCTGTAATTAAGAGAAGAGAAAGCTCATACTAGACCCAAGAGACCAGCAAAACTCAGACACCTAGAAATGTTCTTTCAGAAAAGGTCAGACAGAATTATTCAGGAAACTGGATAAAAGTAATTTAATATTGTCATTTAAGATTGGTTTTATAGCATTTTGGTTTTGTTGCAAATAGGGCCAGACAAGGGGAATTTTAGGTTAATCACTATCTAGTTGGACTATATATATTTCAGGTTTTTTTTATGGACATGTATGTCATGGTTATTTATTTTAGACTATGGTGGAATCCATTCTTGAAAGTGAGCATGAGATGCATGCGCTTCTTTATTCTGGAAATTTTTCTGTGAGATTTCTCTGTGTGGTTTCATCACTATTCCACTCCTGTATAAAACTTCTTTTAGAGTAATATATAACTGGTTAAAATGACATGTTGTAAGATAAAATTCAGGAAGACATTTTGTACTCCATTGATCTTGCTCCCTCAGGAGTTTATTAATATTTAATTGTGTTAGAAGTTACACAAACCATCCCATTTTATGAAACCTTATTAACTTACTCAAGTAGATTAATTCTAATTGAGAGGAAATGAGAATTCAAATACTTTTTTTTCTTTTTAACCAGCTACACAGAATTTCCATGTGTATTAGATGACTCAGGGAAGTGGTAATTCAGGGATGTGAGATGTGTGGAGTTCAAGCCTCTATTTCAATCTTTGACCACGTTGGCAGAGTTTGAAAACCTGATCCTCTGGAGTATGTTTTTGTAATGTGCCGCCTGCGAATTGAGTTGGGAACTCTCCATCCAGATGTTAATGGAGAACCGCTCTTACAAAATTGCTTTTCTTGGGAGTCTTGACAAAGTTCAAGAAATGTGAATGAGTATATGGACAGTGACCTTATCATACAGCATTGCTACTTCTCCTTCCAATTTGCATACAGTTCTGGTACAGCACACTGAAGTTTACTCTAATATTGCCTTTTTGATATTCTTAATGTTATCAAAAGCTTTTTAGCTTCCAGTGTTGTTAATTTGATGCCATTACTTAATTCAGTTTGTAACTAACATGCACACATATAACTCTCTGGACAAACTACCAGAAAAATTATTAGATGAAAAAGCAAAAATAAAAGTTTCTTTTGAAAAATTATTCCTAATTTCATCTAGGTTATTTTAAGTGCCTTTTAAAAAATCAAACCAAAAGATGGAGAGTGTAAATTGGAGTCCCATTGACAAGGTAGTTACACTCCACTGAAAGTGTGTGAAGAGTGGAAGTCAGAGGCAATGCAGGACCCTCACTTATTCTCCCGGCCTGTTTGGTGAAAATGCTGAGTTGTCACCGAGTTCATGTACATGGGCCAGCTGTGTCCTGCCTTCTTGGTGTCTTTAGCTCAAGGTCTGGGCTGATTGTGGTCAGTGTACTCAGTGACCACAGTTCTTGCTCAAGGGGTCAGAGCTGGATTCCTCTATTTGGGCAGTTTCTGAGAATAACTTTTTTTGGTTTTAATTCTTAGAACAGTATCAGGGGATGTCACATCTGACTACATTATGCAGAGCAAACACAGATGGCTAATAACTGGGAAGGCAGATAATTAGGGTGTGTTGGTCAAGGAGCCACTCTCTTTAGTATTGAACAGTCAATCATAAATGCTGAGAAAAAGTGATGCCTAATACAGTGTTGCTTAGCTGAGTTCAGTATTTTTTTCAAGACAGAACATAGAATCATAGAATAGTTTGGGTTGGAAGGGACCTTAAAGTGTAACCTAGTCTAATTCCCCTGCAGTGAGCAGGGACATCTTCAACTAGATCAGGCTGCACAGATCCCTGTCCAGCCTAACCTTAAATGTTTCCGGGCATCTACCACCTCTCTGGGCAACCTGTTTCAGTGTTTCACCACCTTCATTGTAATAAATTTCACCCTTGTATCTAGTCTAAATCTCCCCTATTTTTGTTTAAAACCGTTATTCCCTGTTCTATCACAACAGGCCTTGCTAAAAAGTCAGTCTCCATCTTTCTTATTAGCCCCCTTTAATTAGTGAGAGGCTGCAATAAGGTCTCCCCTGGAGCCTTCTCCAAGCTGAATAACCCAAACTGTCCCAGCCTGTCCTCATAGGAGAGGTGTTTCATCCCTCTGACCATTTTTGTGGCCCTCTTCTGGACCTGTTCCAAAATGTCTGTCTTTACTGTGCTGGGGGCTCCAGAGCTGGACGCGGTACACTCCAGGTTGGGTCTCACCAGAGCAGAGTAGAGGGCCAGAATCACCTCCCTCAACCTGTTGGCCACATTTCTTTTGATACAGCCCAGGATACAGTTGGCTTTTGGGTTGCAAGTGCGCATTGTTGGCTCATGTCCAGCTTTTCATCCACCGGTACTTTCAAGTCCTCCTCTGCAGGGCTGCTCTCAATTCCTTCATTCCCAACCTGTATAGATACTGGGGGTTGTCCTGACTCAGGTGCAGGACCCTGCACTTGTCCTTCTTGAACCTCATGAGGTTCACACTGGCCCACTTCTCTAGCTTGTCCAGGTCGCTCTGGATGGCATCCCCATCCCTCAGGCATGTCAACTGTGCTGTGCTGCTCAGCTTGATGTAATGTATGGATGTCTCTGTTTCCTTTCTGATATTTGTGGTCCCAATACATACCAGCTGATGGGCTGTTTCTGCCAAAATTGGCATGAGTAGAACTGCCCAGGCAGTGGTAGCTGTGGCAGCCTTGCTGCTGTGCCTCACCCAGGGCAAAGTGCTTCCCTCTGCACTTCTTCCTTTCTTCTTCTGCTGGTGTGCAAAGCCACTGAAAGTGGAGCCTGATTTAATGACAGCTGGCCTAGAAGAGTAAAAACATATAGCACTTAAAGGTTTTTGCAATTACCAGAAAGCAGATTTCACAGGTTTTTGGGTTTCTTTGGGTTTTTAATTTCTTTTTTTTTGTGTTTATTTTTCTAAAGTTGTTGAGAATGGATTCATTCCACATCACTTTAGACATGTAGAATTTGGGAATATAGTCTGTATTTATACTAGTAAATAAAATAGGACAGGCACAGTCCAGCAGCCGTGGGGCGAGGTGGCAACTGTGGCTCACATCCACTGGCAAAGCTCCCTTCCCCTTCCTGCTCAAAAGACTATCTGCATCCAGACGGCTGACTAGGAATGGCCTCTAATCAGTGCTGTCCTCCCAGCCATGCCTGGCATTGCATCAAAGCACATTGGCTGGTACAAGCCAAAATGATGCCATGAAGTGTGCTAACACTCAAGCTACATGGAGGCTTATGGGCTGTAATCAAGACTTTTCAACCTTTTGTCATTTAGTATTTCATTTACCTGTCCTATTTCATTTACCAGTATGGACAGCATCAGTTAGGCTTTCTTGATAGCCAGTGCAACACACTAGCACCTCCAGAGGGCACTTGGTGCTGAGGAGGGATAAATTGCCTCCTGAAGGTGGACATTTCTTTACATGGACTAAAATAGGGACTCCAGGCAATTAGAAGAGATACCTAACTTTTAGACAGCTGAAGTTGTGAATTTATTTTTCCATCAGTTACATAATGAATATCAGGTGTGTCAGATGGAAAACACTGAGTTTTTAAGCCTGGTCCTGACATTAAGTAGTTATGCTGAGTCGTGGAAGCCTACCACAATGCCAGGCTCTAGGAACTGAATTTCAGCCCAGCCCAGCATTTAAATAATGGACAGTGCAGCTTTCTTGTACCTTGTTTGATGACATTCTCAACACTTTAGGAATTTGAGCACAACTGACTCTTCATGTTTTTCTTAAATGTTTAATTTAGGGAAGAACACTTACTAAGAAAAGTTGTAGATTTTTTTTAAACCAATATGGCTTTGACTTTGGCTCTTCTTGTGAGCCAAAAGAAAACAAAAATAACACCTGACCTTCTCCCATAACCCTGTACCTTTCACAGAATCACAGAATATTCATGGTTGGAAGGGACCTTTGAGATCATAGAGTCCAAACACAAAAAAACTCAAACCAAACCAAAACCAAAAAACCCCCACAAACAACCCACACCACAAACCAACACACCAACACACCACACCCACCCACAGACAGACAAAAACCAACAATCTTGGGCATTAGAGCATGCCCTGAAGTGCCACGTCTACATGTTTCTTAAATACCTCCAGGGATGGTGACTCCACCACCTCCCTGGGCAGGCTGTTCCAGTGCCTGACCACTCTATCAGGAAAGTCATTCTTCCTAGTATCTAATCTAAACCTCCCCTGCCCAACTTTAGACCATTTCCTCTGGTTCTGTCATTGACTTGAGAGAATACAGCCACCACCTCTCTACAACCTCCTTTCAGGTGGTTGTAGAGGGCAATGAGGTCCCCCCTCAGCCTCCCCTTCTCCAAACTAAACATGCCCAGTTCCCTTAGCCTCTCCTCATCCGACTTGTTCCCTAGACCCCTCACCAGCTTGGTGGCTCTCCTCTGGACATGTGCCAGCAGCTCAATGTCCTTCCTGTAGTGAGGGGCCCAGAACTGAACACAGTACTCAAGGTGAGGCCTCACCAGGGCCGAGTACAGAGGCATGATGACTTCCCTACTCCTGCTGGCCACGCTATTCCTGATACAGGCCAGGATGCTGTTGGCTTTCTTGGCCACCTGGGCACACTGCTGGCTCATGTTCAGCCAGCTGTTGACCAACACCCCCAGGTCCTTTTCTGCTTGGCAGCTTTCCAGCCACTCTTCCCCAAGCCTGTAACGTTGCCTGGGATTGTTGTGACCGAAATGCAGGATCTGGCACTTGGCCATATTAAGCCTCATCGCATTGGCCTTGGCCCATTCATCCAGTCTGTCCAGATCCCTCTGTGGAGCCTTCTGACCCTCAAGCAGATCAACACTCTCACCTAGTTTAGTGTCATCTGCAAACTTACTGAGGGTGCACTCAATCCCCTTATCTAAATCATCAATAAAAATACTAAACAAGACTGGCCCCATAACCGAGCCCTTTGTTTGAGGACATTCAGACAACTTGTTCTGCTTTGTCTTGCGTGAAGGTCGGTGCTAGCATAAGCATAGCACATAGCACATAATTATCACTGTGTTTTCTATTAGCTGTAATGGGCTAAAAGAAACAACGATCTTCCAAGGCAAATAAATTGACCAGTGTGTTGGATATATGTTTCAGCTACAGACAAGCTATTCAACACAAAATTCAGTCCAGCAACTAGAATGTACATCTTGGATCAATGGGAGCTTCCTGTGGAGAATTGTTTGGAGCTGGGAAGCAGAGACCACTTTTTTTTCTATTCCTAATGCAATTTTAAACCTATCTGAGAAAGCATGTGCAAGAGATCATTAAATTCTTTCTCCTCTGCAGAGACAAATGCTTTCTGTGGTGATAGGTACTGATACAAATCGGGGAGAGATTAAGCTTCCCTACTGACCCTATAAAGTATTGTTTTAGACCATGGACTTGTCTTAAGAAGTACAAGGACAAGTTCATTTATTTTAAGTGAATTGGGGAAGGACTGCCAATGCCTTGGTAGCTGGGACAATTGCTACTTGGTCAGCAAATCTTTTTATGGTAGCTTCTTTATAGTTGGTGTATTAACACTAAAGCATCACTTCCAATAGATATGTGATATATGTGCCTTCTTAAATGGAGCCAGTGTATTTTTAACAAAGTAGCTGATTTTCATTTTTTTAAGGCCAGAAGTGATGTTTTACCAGTATCCAGTGCAGTAATAATTCCCATCGTCAAAGACTGATCTCCAGGAAGAAATTGCTTTCTTCTCATCACTGTCCTCATCCCAGTGACATTGAAGATACTTATAGACCTAATTCCAAACTATTTAAGTCTATCCCAGCAGATTTCAGTGGAGGTTAAAGTCTGAGCCGTTATGTTTGAATCTGCAGGCTGTGATTTTTCCATGCACTTGTTTTTTTTTCTGAAACAGGACATTTGTTGGTTTTCTGGTGCATTGTAGCCAAATCCACACTAACACAAGTATTTTAAGCAACTGTGAGAAGCATAGGGCTGTGTTGGATCAGCTCACACTTCTGTTGCTAGCAGGCTGGAGAGAGAGCGTATAGATGGGGTTATATAACTTGGGAAGGATTTTTGAACAAAATAATTAAAACAGAAATCTGGATGCGGTAGCTCTTATAGCATGGATGGGTTTCTGATCTGTCTTGCTAGCTTACAGAAACTTTTCATTTTATAATTAAAATTAAGGGGATTTCCCCTTTTGCTCTTCATGATGCATTGATTTTTCCTCAAAGCTACGTGTTCTCCTGCAAGCTCCAGCTCTTGTAGCCTACTGACACAAAGAGAAGGAGCTTTGAAAGCCCGTCTGCTTCTCATTTGCACAGCAACTGACCATCAACAAGAGTGAAATTTTTTATTTAGAAACCTAAGTACTATTGATAAACTTCCTCTGAAATTCATCATTTGTCCAGGTGGATTGAAGCATTGTGGTCTTAAGTCCTATGCTGCTCACTAAGTTTTATCTTTTCACAAAATTGCCACCTTTCTTCAGGCCACCTAGACCCAGTTGCCCAGCACCGTGTCCAGACAGCTTTTGAATATCTACACAGATGGAGACTCTACAACCTCTCTAAGCAACCTGTGCCAGTGCTCGGTCACCCTCACAGTAAAAAAGTGTTCTTGTGTTCAGATGGATTTGAAGATCTCCTCAGAGCCTTCTCTTCTCTGGAAAGCGTAACATCTCAGGAAGCTGAGCACTGAGACCCCCAGAATGTGTTGGGGCCTTTTCTGTGCTGAACTCAAAGCCAGCTGAAGACAGTGGGCTTTGGTAGGCAGGACCAATCTCACCCTTGACTCGAGCTGCTCGGTCTCTGCTACATTTTCCATAGTAAAGCCATAGAAAATTTCAAACTACTCTTATACCATAGGAATAGCTGAGCAGCATACCTCTGTCAGAAGGAAACACTCCTCATATCTCTGTTGTTCTTTGTAAATTAAAATACAGCTTTACAGTGAATGGAAATGCAGCTTACAGTAATTGGACTTCTCAGAATATTTTGCTTCTAAGTTTCCTTTCCACCTACCCCATGTCGTTTGAACTTCATTGTTAATTGCATTGTTCATTGCTAGCAGAGGAAGGCTGCCTCTGTCAGATATTTCATGCATCAAAGTGGAGCTCCCTCCTAAGCGAGTGGCTTTTTAGTTATTCTGGAACCCATGCATTATGGAACTCCACTGGAAGACTCTAGATCCGGAGGCAATGTATCAGTAGATGAGGAGAATTCCAGTTAATAGTAAAGTCATCTAGTTTTAGTGCTACTGTGTGCCTGAAGAATGAATTGTAAAAGAAAGTATGCTTAAGAAAATCCTTATTCATTAAAATACATTACACTGAATGTATAGCAATCTGCACTAAAGAAGAAATTGGAAACATAATATTAGTGATTTTATTGGTAGAGAATTAAAATATTTTTTTTCATGGGAAATTTTGCTGTAGGCTGTGCTCTGCTCTCCCCTTCTCTTATAACCTATTTTGTCGAGGCTGTCTCAGAAAAGAACCTATTCTTTTGTATTCCTTTTTCATTATGTTATTGCCAGGGAGTTCACAAATTATAAAATACCTGCAGCGTATTAATATTTTAGTTTATTTCCAGCACAAATAAAACATTAACATATGTTACGTATGAATATTTTGGCTTTCAGACAGCTGAGAGTGGACAGATTGGCAGTGTTCCAGGCTCTAATAAGTTACTACCCTGACTTTAGTAGTGCTGATATCACCAGAATTTGCTTAGTCAGGTGGCTATAAAATAATAATAATAAAAAATTCCGGTTCTATATTAAGTTACAAAAATCACTTAGGATATGTGGGTGTGCGTTGATTTCAACGTGTTTGTTCTCACCAGGGGTGTGCTAATGTCACTCTGCACTTGCATTATTAGAGTGTGAGGGGTTTTTTTGTTTATTTGTTTTGAGGTTTTTTGTTTGGTTTTGGTGGGTTTTTGTTGTTGTTGTTGTTGGTGGGGTTTTTTTTTTTTGTGGTGTACCTGAACCAGGAGCACATTGCCTGGAACTTTTTCTCTCTAGATCTTGCAAATTACAGTAGTATCAGTACCAATGATCTTTAATGGGCATGTGTTCTGAAAGGAGCAGAACTTGGCTTTAGCTGAATACCCCAAACTGCAGGTTTTGGACAAGGTCACAGAAAAATAACAAGTTGGAGGCAGAGAGCCCTTTGTGGAGCTGGTTAGAGGAAAATACTGAAAACTAACCAACCAGCCAAATGAGATTCATGGCTTGTTGAGAGCTGTGCAGTTTTCAAAGACCGGTTTGCACCTGGCATACTCTTTATTCATGACAGGATTGTCACATTGACAAGGGTCATTTAGGTGGAAAGGTGGCCTGGGGGAGTAAAAGAAGGCGCATGTAGTTTTCTGACAGTGCCTATGCCATGTGAAAAAAATGAGAAGGTTGTGAAGGCTGAAACTCAATACATACAATGGTGGAAAAAAACCAGCACAAACCTGTCAATACTATGATCTTATTTCCCTGGCAGTCTAAGGAAGGGGTGGTAAAATATCTGGGAAGTTGTTTCAGTGAGATTAATATAAAGTAATGTATACTGTTATCCTTTATTTCTCTACTTGTAAAGGTAATGATTTAAACCAGTGGCTTTCAGTCTTTTGGACTACAGAAGTTTGGAATTTTTTCAGTGGAAATGTGTAGTGAATAAAGCCTTCTATTGCTTGGTTAATTCTCTTAGCCATCACTTGCAGACATCTGAAGTGTGATGTATAGACCTCCAGGCTGTTATTGATCACTGTTTCTACATCTGTCAGCTCATAAAACATATTTGGCTTCAAATAAAGGCCGTTTTGTCCCATGTGAGATGCAACTTTAAAATTGAAATCTCAGCAGATATGGTGTAGCAGTCCTTTCTCATACTTTTCTTGACTGTTCCTTTCAAAACAATCATCGCAGTCATCTTTATTTGAAAAGTTTCTGCCACTTGCTTTCTTCACTGTACTGGGCACAGTACCTACAGTGATTCTCGTGTTTTTGTATCACTGTTCTGCATTTTTGCCGATACAGAGAGTGTTTTTTACTAATTTTTGCCTTTTCTTGGGGTTTGGGGTGGGGTGGTGTTATTTGGTACCAGTTTCCACTAAGAAGAAAGCTCTGCCCCTTTGTTTGGAAGGGTAATTGACCATCCATCCAAAATCTTCTTATATGGAGTAGCTGATTAGTATTTGTTTCCTACTATTTGTTGATATTATTTCTCTAACTTTGTGATTGGAAATGAAGACTCTGATATTCCCCTGGTTGCTCTTGGGAAAAGTTCATGTAAACTTTTTTCAAGTATAATTTTGGCTGGTTTCCCAGATTTCATTTTATTTATGATTGATGACATTTGGTTAAAATCCCTTAAAATTATTCAACATCCAGATTTTTTTTCTGTAACAGGTGAATACATTTTGAAGATATTAAGTTGTTGTTTTGTATTTTCATAAGATATCATGGTGAAGAAGACCTTTTTTATTGCACTTATTTCTGTTAGACAGTATATAGTGATGTTAGAATGGTATGACAGTGACATCAGCATTTGATGTAATAAATTGGGCCAGAAAATGCCTGGTTTCAATGATCAGATTTTTTTTTTCCCTATCCTGAAAGCAAAGCAAGAAAACATGCTTAACTCATCGGGGAAAATAGGCACATACCTGTTATTTTTAGTGAGGAAGTACTTTAGATACATTGAAGCTAGGGAAGATGAACTGGCATGGTTCTCCCTATTTCATTAGTACTTTGACAAAGAGATGTAAATTCGGTTTTTTTTTCCTTAAGATGTTTTTTCAGGTTACATTCGTATTCACCAAAGTGCAACATCCTCTCTAGGCACATTTTACAGGCTTGTGAAAAGGGAGTTTGTTTTGTAGATATTTCCATCATGCCATATCCAGAAGCTTTGTTAGGTCCTCAAGGCACCTAAAAAAGAAATCAAATCTGAGTATAGCATAGAAGAGCTAACAATCTTGCATATGGTGGTTGTGAAGTTCTCAGGCAGGCTTCCTAATAGTAGAGTGCTTAAATTTTGTCCATAGTCTTCTGTGGCTCTGAATATATAAAGTTGGTAGCACGGTTTAAACACCTAAGCAGTATTTTATTGCAGAGTTGCTAGAAGAAATGTGAGAATAAGTAAAGATATTTTTAAAAATAACATATTAAAATGGACACACAAATAAATAAAGGAATCACATCTTCATTTTCATGCATCAGTTCAACCATCTTGATTCACACGTTTGCACTTTTGCTCCTGTTTCTGGTGTGACATCTTGAGTCCGTGAAAACTCAGTGGGAGTAACAAGTTGATTCTTACAGTGTGGGCAAAGATTAAAAAATCCTCCCCTTGACTCCTGCTGTACTCTGAAAACTGGTCTGTCTGTACCTTGCAACAGTTTTTCATCATCTGGAAAGCTATTATTTACCAGTACTGTTTACAGCAAGTCCCAATTGTTCTTCTCTCTCAGGAATGTCTCTGCACTTCTGGCTTGATGTTCATGAGCTCTGATCTGGAGCTGTTGGTGCTGTGGGCTATGCCTTGTTTTCATAGTCAGGATTGTGTCCTGCAGGAAAAGAACATACTGAGTTACTGGTATTTATTCAAGATTTGAGGGCAAAATTTTTCTTTTTTCTTTCTCTCTGTCAGGATATTTAGTCCCATTGTTTTAGCTCTTAGGACAAAAGAATTTAGAGGGAGGGGGAAGAACAAACTAGTTTGACTTTTCGTTATAATTCAGTACTGTGATAGTTATCTTATATCTTCAAAGCACATTTCCAGCATTATGGTTATTTTCTCCTCACATTTCTCATGAAAATACTGAAGTATTCCTTGTGTATTCCCCGTGATATGATCACAGGCAAAGTTGATTCATTTTCTCAATCCCAATAAAGTTCCCTCTAACAAAACTAGATTGTTCCACAGGAAAGATAGTACTTGTTCTTGCCAGGGCAACACCCCAAATTTTTTATCTGTCAAGTCTGATCATCGTAAGTCCACTATTCCTTTATAATTCTACTAAATATCCACACTAGATCTCTGCAGCTAATGAAAACAAGATATTTGCTAATAACATATTGAAAACAAATTCAAAAATTTGTCAATTAAAACCAGTATTTTTCTCTCAGGTTTTCAAGAGCTTGAAAAAGGTGAAAAATACTGAGAACAGGTTTCATAAAATTCATTAAGTATTTTGTCTTAATGCTATTTAATCCATTCCAGTCATTTCTGAGATCCTTGGTAATGAAATGAATTACATTTAAAGATGTACCCATTTCTTTTCTGTGCCACTGACATTGCAGAATTGTACTTTGCCATATGCAGGTTTGATGCTAAAAGGCAAGAAGTAAAAATGATTTATTTTTTTTTTTTAACTGTGCTTTCCAATTCTTAGTTTCCATACAAAGGTTGAGGTAGACAACAGAAAAGGATAAAAAGTGAGTTAGCTGACATATCAGTAAGATGAAAGTATTACAGCTCTCCTAGAGACTGGCATATACCATAGCCCCATATAGACAAGCACAGCTGATTGCACAAGCACATGAAATCTGAGTCTCATGTCTGGAAAGGTCCCCTGAAGACGATAGCAGTGTTAACATAGATATAATACATAATATTTTTTTGGTATTATCAGTGTCTCTAAGGCTTTCTCTCATTGATGTAGTTCCCAAACAAAAAAGGAATAGTCCCATAAACAGTTGCTGTGAACTCCAGCTTACTGTTTTTCTGGGACTGAATTGGAACATCGGCAGATGCACTGTGAAGAAATTAGCTATGACAAAGCAGAATCGGTGAACATCTGCTCCAGCTACTTTTACATTTTTAATTATTTCAAATCCTGAACTGAATTTAGACATGAAGTACTGTATTGTTTGTAAATGCTCAGTGGATAGTAGTAACTTCAGCCAGCCTTGAGAAACAGGGGCATGATGTTAGGTGTACATAGGTTTCTATATAAAGTTGTCTTGAAAATTTCCAACTCTGTTGGTAACACCTGTTTTTTTTTAGATTAGTTTTTGATTAAATGCTATTTGTTAATGAACGTTGAGAGTAAGTATATAACAAATTTGGAAAGATGATTTGCATAACTGACTTTAATCAAGATTTCAAAAAATGTGTTTGCCTTTCTGTCTGTGTTAAAAACCTTTTGCCGAACTAATGCCAAGGACTTAACTTGAAAACGTTAAGCAGAGTTCTCGGGAGTGTTTGTGATTATGCCATCTAATCTCATAATTCTGGCTGAAGTAAGGGAGGAAGATGATGGGTCTCAGAAGGATGGGAGGATGGGCAGATTGCTTATACGGGAACAAAAATGGCTGGAGGAAGAGTTGGGAGCATGAAACCCTGTTCAATTCCTGTATGGACCTAGATGCAGGTGCTTTGAAAGAATTGAAATCTAACATCAGCTATAGATGTGTTGCTCCATCTGTGCGCTGATCCACTCCTGAAAATGTCTAAACACATTAGACTGGCCTATGCTATTATGCAAATAAAGCATACATTATTATTACTGTAATATTCAAGTTAATAGGGGGCTGCCATTTGTAGGGGAAGTGAAAGCACTTGGCTTTGCGAGGAAAGTAAATACAGTGAAATGGAGCTACATGATGCCAGGCCACAAGAAGTCGTGTCTTCACCAGGGGGGTGCCTGCAGCAAAGTCACGGTGCAGAATTGCTAGCTAAAGTGTCTGTGGAAATTGTTCTGGACCAAGGAGGGTCTGGTTGAGAATGGGAGCATCAGCGGGGTCCCTGATTGTCACTCAGATATGGGTGTAGCCTGTGGGTGCTTAAATAGCTTGGCAAACTTTTTGTAGCAGAAGCTGTTTGGAACCTCTATGGCTTGGGAGCATGGAAATGTTGCTTCCATGTTATTTTCACTCAAAGAAATGTCAGATTTACTATTTCGTGGGGAACGGAATAGTTTTCCTGTTTGCATAGGATGTGTTTTTTTGCTGTCAAATGAGACTCTGACTCAAAAGCATGCAGGTCGTTAGTAGTTCTTCATTATTTTCAGAAATTCCCAACACTCAGTTCTATTCAGTTAATTGGATTTAATCTTGCATATGGATCCCTGTGACTTGAGGCTTTCTGATGGGTGTATGCGCAAATTTTAGCACGTGATGAAGTAGAAGATGTTTTAGGGAGGTGTCTATTTATATTTTTCTACACTGCACCATTTTTGTCTTAACAAAGTTTTCAGAAAAGCACCTTTTACAGTTAGCCCAGCAGTCCAGCTGAGAGAAGGCGGAACTGAAGCAGAACTTTTCCTGTCATTAGTAGCTGTCAGCATTTGATAAAATATCTATTTGCACCTTTGCTAAAATACAGCTATGTCAGTACTACTGCGAATAGCTTACATAAGGAGTCTATCAGATAATGTCTAATCCCACTTTTATGAGGTTTAAGCAGGCATGTGATGTTTGTGTTGGAGTTCCTTTGGTCTTGCACACTGTTATGCTATTTATAAACCTTAAATATAATTGTAATACAGTGGTCATAGAATTAATATTAATCTTAATTGCTTTTCTTCTCATGACACCCTCTAAGGCTTTTGTCTTGGCATTTGATTTTATTGTTTGACATTTTGCTGAAAAATTTGAGTATGGGATGGCAAATGTCATTAATTTGGCATAACATGGATGGGCTTTTTGATCACATTAGTCGTGCCTAAGTTTTCAAAATCCTATGTTTAGAGTCCAAAATATTCCAGTTCTGTTTGAGAAGCAGAATATGGTCTGTTGCTCAAAAGCCAAAGTTGAGCATGCCTGTCAGTAGAAATATTTTGGCTGCCATATTTAATCAAGCTAAAGTTGCAGTGTGGGTAGCAATAATGCCATTTTTAAAGAGAAGCTGACATCAGACACATTGCCCAGATTGGATCTTTGCTTAACTGGAGATAGCCACATGCTCACTTCGTGCCATGTGATGTCCGCTGGCTTTCATAGATTACAAACTCTTTCCCAGACTCCCTGTCCTGCAGGCTGCTGTAAAAGTTTTACTTTGTCTGTCAGGTCTGTTTGCCTCAGCCGAACTGCCAGCAACAATTTTTAGTGACATTTTGGTGTGCTTTTGGAATGTTCAGATTGCTTTTTTAGTTTTTAAGGATGCCTCAAGGAGCCTTCATTCTACGACTCAGACGAATCCTACAGAATACTTCCCAGCAAGAACACATGGGGTAGATGAATTATGTCATTTCCTCATAGTAGTGGAGGAAAATACAGGAAATCTGAGAAGTAGGTGAAAGAATTTATAATTTTAGATTGACTCCTTGCCAGTGTGACTAAACAGCCCATTAGTATTGTTGGAGGTGGCTCATGCCGCAGATGCTCTTAAATGATCGTAAAAGTACTGTAGAATAACGACTTTGTGTTTTCAATGTAATAGAGACATTTAGCTTTTCCAGCTAACAAGAAATAAGATAGAAATAGTGTTTGTTTCCTTATCATTAGGAAATTTCAAATTGGATTCTCTTTTTTTCAGCTGAGGAAGCTGAAGCATATATGTGCAGCTTTTCGACAGTGATTGACTGGAAAAATTTGCAATATGTTTTCTGGCTTGAAATCTAGAATCATTTTTAATTGTTGAGGGAGACAGCATGAAATGAAGCAAGTGTCCAGTCTCACTGACTGCAGTAATAGAGGAACTTGTGCTCTCCAAGAAATGAGCAAATAAGAAATAACGCCCAAATCCCTGTAAAGATAAATGAGAAAGGAGTGAGAGCAGTGCCTAATAATGGTGTGGCAGTAAAGAGAGAGAAATTAATGAAAGGTGACCATTATCCCTGTGTGCATTTCTAAGGATAAAGCAAAACCAGAGGTTTTGCACTATGTAAGCTTGCAAAGTAGGATTAATGGGTCTTATGCAACGCCTCAGTCTTGATCTCTGGACAGTGGAAAAAGTAATCAAGGAGATTCCAAGGAGGAGGTTGAAAAATTAAATGAACAAAAGAGGGTTTTTTTGTATGCTAATTTTGGGTGTTCCTCCCTTCCTCCCTTCCCCCCAGTGCAGCAACACAGAATTAATTACCAGATTTAAAGTTAAAATTACTGACAAGTTTCACAAAACACAGTCACATCTGCCACTCATGGGGCAATTATGAGTACAAGAAAATAAAGTGGCTTGAGGAGTTCACCGATGTCCTAAACTTCTTGCTTTTACTTGGTGATAAGTGTGAATCAAAATCAGCTTAGATACCACAGGGAAGTGTGCATACATTCCTCAGAGAAAGGCATACACAATCTAGATAGCGAAGGTGATAAATAAAGAGGTGAGAAAATGTTCTCAATGACATGCTGTGAACTCAGTGAACGGAAGGCAGGAGTTAGCTGGGTCATGGATTTTGCATGGACATTTTAAGAAGTGCAGAAGTTGGAGGCCAGTGGGAAGAAAAAAAGTGGTGAAAGAGAAGTGGCGGTTTGACAAACTGTTGATAGTTCACTGAGTGAACACAACAGCCAACAGGCTCCTGTAAGATTCCTTTTCCTGGATGAATATGAAGAAGATGCCATGTTATCACAATGTGTTAAATGGTACTACAGGGAATAGTTGCATTATCATTACAACTGTGTAAATTACTAGTGGGGATATAAGCAGACCTTGTTAATAATTTTTTAGACCTTGTACTGATTCTTATCATTGTAATATTTGATCATCTTCTGTATACAAATACATCAAGAGTTGTCAAACTTCCTAGCGGGTTTTGTAGATTTCCTGTTCCATCTTCTTAGAAAACCATACTTTGAAAAATATACGTTATTTTAGGTACCGGGGGGATGTGGAAGTTTGATGGCAAGAGGAAATGGTTGATGTAATTCAGCTGTAGATTAAATCCTACATAGGCAATAACTATCAAGTTCTGGAACAACTAATCATCAGGTAATTTCTTGACTGTGACTCAGTCTGTCAAATGAAAGGACTTAGGAAGATGAAAGATGATATGTTTCCCCAGAGAGATACCAATCACAAACTAATCATGGTATCTTGGGAAGCATGTAGCCAAGCAGAAATTAAATCTTCGCTGGACTTTCCAATTACACAGGTCTAGTCCAGATGTTCGTGTTGTTGAAATATCTTTATTTCTGAAGGAAAATAGAGCCATGAAACACCACCATTATGGGATATGTACTGGCTGTGACGGTTGCTGGCAGGAGGCAGGAGAAATGTTCTGTTCCACGCTGCCTGGGACGTGTGTCCTGCTGTCTTAGGAGGACAGTGGGACACAAGAGTTAGTAGCTTTGTCTTACTAGAAGTATTTCCGAGTGTGCTCAATGCTCACCTAACCAGCCAACCTTAGAGTAAAGTTTTTAGATCCTTTCAGGTAGCTTGATGAAAATCTGTCCTTTGCTGTGCAGCAGGATGCCTCCGCTGTGGGTAGCAGAAGAGTGGTCTGACAAGAGAACGGGAAAGATACAGAGGTATTTATGGGAGGATTGGAGAAGAAAAGACACTGTGCGCTGGCAAACGTAGACCATCACTAAACCCCCTGGAGTCTGTCTTGTTAAATAGCCAGTGGTACAGGTGTTGATAAAGTGCCCATGTGTTTTTTGTTAGCACACTTGGCTAGATTAGCGTAAGTGAGAAGACAAAAACTAAGTGACAGTGCTCTGAATTAGAGCTTCTGAGTGTACCTTCATTCCTGATGCTTTTTAATGGAAGGAACTACACAACTATGGTGGAATCCTTCCAGGAAAGAAATAATCCAAGTAAAGTTGATTTTGGTGACTTCAAGAAGGAATGTCCCTTTTGAACGTAGTCAGCGAGAACAGCAGTCCATAAGAAGACAGACTTGGGCTTGTATTCAGGGTGTTCAGGTTAACAGGTTTTCAATTGGGCATTTACTGATTGCTGTTTTTTCTCTCTTTTCTTAGACATAGTTTGATCACTCTGTATAGACAGGTGTCCGATACCTGGGGGTTTTATAACCTTACTGACAAAGCCACAGCAAAATCCAATAGTTGGAAATGTTTATTTAGGGGAATTCAAAGAATGAAATGCAATTTTGTGGCTGCATGGTGGCCAGATGTTGTGGTGACATAAGAAAGTTTCAAGTCAGCATTGCTTGAAATTTCTGGGACCCACACAAATGTCTTGAAACATGCAGTCTGCTGCCACTTTCTAGCCTTGAGAAACAATCTTAAGAGTATATGGAGACACATGGGAAAGGGGCAAAGGCTGTCTAGGCAAAGCAATCTCTCACAGCCCCAGAATATGTAAGTTTTTCTTTTTTTTTCAAGGCTTTATGGAAAAGAGTTGATTTTTCTTGTGAAAAGCAAGTGTTTGCAATACTGCATCACTGCATTAAGGTAATTTCATATGCCAAGACTTCAGAGGGCTGTTGGTGGAATCAAGATGTAACTTCCTGGTTTCATACTAGGTTGGATGTGTTCTTTTGATGGTTTTCTTGTGTACATTGTTTTCTAAGTTTCTCTGAAGAATCAGAGAATCGAGTTTGTCACTGTTGGTAAGGAGACTGGATTCAGTGCACTATGCTTTGAGGTAGTATGGATACTTTTTTTTAAAGATGCTTTGGTGGTCCTATTCACGTGTTAAGAGTATTTTGGCTTCAAGAGAATGTTTTCTTCTGAGACAGAATGACATTGATCTTGATGTCTTTTGCCTTTCCTGTGAACAGGCATAGTCTGCCTGTTGGAAGCACAAGGATGTGTTATCATTCCAATGCCTGTGGTCCTCAGGCATTGCTATACTTCGCTTTTTCCTGTCACATGTAGTTGTTCTTTGGAGCTTGAAATGTGTGGGGCAAGTGAAAGGGCTTAATATATGAGTATTTCAGTTTAGTGTCATGGCCTGTAATATATAGGAGATGATATATATGACTGGATGATTGCCTGGATTCAAGATCTGCTAGTCCCCAGTCAAGATTTATATAGAATTTTTTTTCACATACTTCCTTCTAGAAGAGCTTGTTTTCTGGGAGAGGAAAGAGGCACTGTATTGAGTTTTCTTGACTCTTTGTGACCTTTCTTTGTGGGTGTTTTACAAACTTTACGTTAGCCCTAGGACTCTCTCCTGTGGCTCTCTTCTGTACTTCTTTTATTAAGTCTAACTGCAAACGTGGCCATTCATGGGATTTGGGGTGTTACAATGTGCTGTGATATTACTTTTTGAAAGTGCTATGCAGGCTTCTATCACACAAGATACTTTGTATTTTCTAAGATATGATAAATCATATTTTGGAATTTGAAAAGAAACTTTTTTGTCACTATAATCACTTCTTTTTCAACATCAGTTACAATAATTGACTTTTTGCATGCTGACGAAGTAATAAGTTTGTAAAATCAAGGAGCTGCAAGTTAAAAAGAAAAGTAAAGGAGAATTAAAAATAATAGCAGTAATGGTAATTAATGTCACACAATAAAAACACTTGTGCTGTTAGATATTTTAAAATTGTCTACAAATTGTAGTTTATTTAAACAGAATAGGTAAATCTCTCTGTGAATGAATTGTACTGTAATTGATTTACATCTCCAAATCAGTGATTAACAAATTAGGCCTCTAACATGTAATCTGGAACTTGAAAGTGGTAACCTACTCCTGTTATTTCATGATTATGCTTACTTGATGAGCCTTGACTGTGTCCTAAGCAACGGAGACAGACGTACGATTTTCTGTACCTAGCAGTTGCATTACTTGGCCTTTGCACTTTGCATAATGTAATTGCAGTAATGGACCCATTTAAAAAAAAAAAAAAAAAAGGAAGAGAGTTTGCTGTGAAGATATTTTATGTAACCCTTAAATACTGAATAAGAACTTTAGTGAGCAATCCAGTGTGAGCTCTGTGAGTGTGCTGGGTGAAGGAGTGGCACTAGGCCAGATTGCGGTATAACGAACACTGAGCCTGGGGGGGTCATGGTGTCATTCTGTCATTTGATTGTCAGAGACTTGATCCTACTTCTTTTGCGGGGGGGGGGGGGGGGAAGATTATTCCAA